>NC_133790.1:20393449-20480147 GCF_003597395.2 Chelonoidis abingdonii
GGATAAAGAAGGTGTTTGGAGGAGGCCATGGGGAAGTAGCCCAGGGAGTTGTAGCTGTCATGCAGCTGTTACAGGAGGCACTATAGACAGCTGTGATTCACAGGGCCCTGGGCTGGAACCTGGAGTAGAGGGCAGGCCTGGGTTCCCCAAAACCTCCCAACTCCTGATCAGACACAGGAGAAGCTGACTCAGACTGTGGGTTCCACAAGAGGGGAAGATCACTGAGGTGAACAAATCTGCTAATAAGCGCAGGACCCACCAAGGTAGAGGAGGAACTTTGTTACACTATATACTTCATGTAATGATTTGATTAAAGAGAAATATACATTCAGTAAAAATATGACATTATTAAACTGATTAGAGATATTAATAATGCTTTTTAATTACTAAAAGTTTTGCCAGCAAGCATACTAGTTCACATGACCACACGCTCCCCCAGTGTTCCTAAATAAAGTGTCTCCCCACTCAGTTCTGTCTGTCCTGCATATCTCAGGTACCCAGGTGATGCATGTGGAGACACATTGCAGGCCTGTAATTTGATGCTGTTAGAAATACACTTTATTATACTGGGAATTGGCAGTGCAGGCCTTGATGATCCAGGTAAATGAAAGCCCTTTAATGTGCCTTAATCATGCAAGATTAAACCCTAACTACTCAACTATAATGTCATTGTTCTCCATCCTGTGCTTAGTTCACTAGCCTGAAATGTCATTGAGCTCTCCTTCCTGAGAGCAAAGTCCACAATGGCTGCTAGGCAGTGGAGCAGTCTCAGTTGCAGACAGTCATCTGGATGGAAACTTTCTGGAGCTCTGATGCCACCACTGAATCCTGGGGCAGCATGGCCTCACAAAGCTACAGATCGGTCTGGGATCTCACCCCTAAACACCAAGGGCCTGTGACAGTGGATTTCTTAGGTCCCAAAGGCCAGTCCTAGACAACTGTAGGGGGGAATTTATTTATCTTATATACTCATATATTCCCCATTACTGTAGTATCTGAGTGCCTAGCAATTGTTAATGATAGGTAAGTATTATTATTCCCATTTTATAGATGGGGAGCTGAGGCAAGGAGAGACTAAGGATGGGATTTACAAAGGTATTTAGGTGCCTCACTCCCACCTAACTGACTTGCTCATGGGCACACAAGAAGTCTATGATGGAGCAGGGACTTGGACCCAGGTCTCCCAAATCCTAGCCTCTCTCCCAACCCATTGTCTCCTATTGGTTACTGAGTTTGCTGAACTACCTGGTTTGCAGTTGCTTTTGATCAATGACCTGATGCTGCTTTCCCCGAGGGGATGGAAAAACAGCAAATAATCAAAGGGCTACAGAGACTTCAGAGATTAGAGCAGTTAGAAATAATAATGATACTTCATTCTGAATTGGGTGAAGGTTCCTTTTCAGGAACAATGTCAACGTGGTGGTTGTTGGGAGCTGGCACTATTCTAATAGGAATAGGAACTGCTACACTGGAGCAAACCAGTGATTCATCTGGTCCAGTATCCTCTTCCTGGCAGTGGCTAATACCAGATGATTCAGAGGAAAGTACAAGAGCCCCACAGTTATGGAAGAACCTGCCCCTAAGAGAAAAGTCTTCCTAACTCCATGCAGTTAGTTAATTATTATTATTATTTATTTGTATTGTGTGATCAGCCACTGTATTGTCCGATGCATTGTACATAGATATCATCATGAAAAGCTGGTGCTTGCCCCAGAGACCTTCCAGTCTATGATGAGAGACACATGGGATAAAACAAACAGATGGGAGATTACAAGGTAGCAGTGATCTGGATAACAAGCAGTGGTCACAGTATGCCAGCTGCTTAACCAGTTAGTGGTTGGCCTGAAGACGAAGGTTTATTGATATTCCCGGTACTTTGCTACCCCAAGTAACACAACAGTGGCTGTTCTCAGTATAATATGTATAAATGTCTAGTCCTTTTCTGAATGAGAGGGAAAGTTACCACCCACCTACTGAAGTCCCTGCCCCATCTACCTCCCCTGGAGGAACACGTGGCACTCCAGGGAAAGGGCTCTCCTTATTGGTTCAAAGTTAAGCCACTGTCTGCCTTGGAGAGAAATTTCTGTCTGCCCTGTCTGTTGCTGCTGTCAAAGCCACATTAAGACAAGCCTGTCTCTCTCTCTCACTGCTGCTCCCTGTGCCTAGCAGGCAGGATGGGGATGGAGCTCTATCTGGATCTGCTTTCCCAGCCCTGCCGAGCGGTCTACATCTTTGCAAAGAAGAACAACATCCCCTTTGAGTTCAAGCATGTGGAGCTGTTCAAAGGTCAGTGATGGGAGCTGAGCCTTTTTACCACTCTGCAACCCATCCCCCCTTGGGGGCTGAGCCTGGTTAGCACCTGTCCATGAGGAACTGAGTCGAATTACACTTCCTGCACTTGTGGAGAGGGTGCTATATTACCCATTTCCTCAAGCCCTAAGGAACTGTGGTGTGTTTCCTTCTCCCTCCATCGTCTCCCCAGGATTTCTGTGCATTTCCTTTCCTCCTTTAAGGACTTTTCTATAGTAGGATTGTATCAAAATAGTTATTCTGGGTTGATTATGATTTTGGTATCAGTTCTTGTATGGACATGCTTATTCTGGAATAGGAGGGTCCACGTAGAGGCTCATACAAAAATAACTTTTCTGGAATATTCCAGGATAGAAATTTTGGTAAATTTCCAGGTAGAAAATCCCTCATTATTCTGCTCGTAACAGACTTTACAGAAGTTAGTGAAAGAAGAGCAATGCAAAGTATGGGAGCCTTTTCTCCTGAGAGGGAGTCTGAGTGGGATAGGGAAGTCTGGAGACAGGTGTTACAAGGCCTGGGTGCTGGAAAGCTGAGTTCAAATCTTGGGATCTTTCCTACTGGGAAGGGAGTTAGAGAGGGCCAGGAGTTTGTGGGAGATGAGAAGTCTGTCTGTTTGTGTGGAGGTAGTTTTTCCTGTGTGGAATGCGGTGCGGAGGGGAGATAGGAATTGGGAGAAACTGCGTGTAGCAGTCAGTTTTTCTTGGGGGTGGGGTAGGAAGATGGGGGTAATAGAGGTTTTAGGAAAAGGATTGGAAAGTTTATGAGGAGGCTGGACATTTGTAGATAGCATGGGCTTTACTTGGGATGGGAAGAAAATAAGCCCTGTTTAAGGACCCCCTAGTATTTAAGGCTTTTTTCCTTTTGTCCCTCTGGTTTGTGTAATTATGACATTGCAGAGTGCAATCCAGACCAGTGAGGGGTTGTCACCCCTGTCCTGCAATTTGAGTGTGTCACAATGTTTTGCTGCTGTAGCTCCCACCTGGGCTGCTCACAAATAGCCTTCCAGCATGCAGATAACACCCTGAATGTCTGTGTATAGCTGCAGCCTGCCAGCTACACATCAGTCCCACTCTGAATTCCATCAGCCTTGGTACCATCTGTAGGGTGACCCCAACACACTCCCAGTCCCAGATTTTCTTCCCAAAATGTGTTCTGCACTGTCCAGCCCCTTCCTGAGCAGTCCAAATACATTAGGTCCATTGTTCATCTAAGGGGATCAATATACAATAGTTTGCTACCCTAAATCTTGTTACCCAAACAAGTCACAATACTGGATTAGCTTTGATTAAAGAATAAATTAAGTTTATTTAATTATAAAGAGGAAGATTTTAAATAAGTATAAAGCTTGTATAAAGTACAAGTATAAAGCATTAAAATCAGAAATGATCACTAGCAAAATAAAGATAAAATGCTTCCTAGTACCAAACTTAACAAACTAGGCTTGGTCCATTCTTACCACAAATTTCCAGTAACACTGCTGACCAAGTTTCAGGTCAGGATCTGCTCCCAAGTCCATAGGCTGTTTCTTTTGTTGTCTTAGGTGCAAGAGAGAGATGGATAGGGAGAGAACCTGAGATGTTTTTGCCCCTCACTTTTATAGGTCTGTCACCCTTTGAAATGCATTTTCCTGAGAGTAAAGGTAACTGAGTAAAAGTTCAGGGCTGCTGTGAGAACAGAGACAAGGAATCTGGTGGTGAAAGAGGTTCCCTGCTGTGCTTTGCTAAAATGCAGATTTGCCTTGTCTCCTTCTTGCTATCTTAAGGACCTTGTTTGCTACTTATATGTAAATTGAGTTAAACAACATTCTTTTGTTTAAGATAGGCCTGCTTGACCAATTCGAGTTATATGGGTTTGAACTTGTGCCACTGACATCATTCAGGAAGAATTCATAACTTTACATATAATATTGCTACACACATTTTACCATGAGATTACTGACCAGCAAGCTATTAGTTTTCAAATGATACCTAACAAGGCATATTTTGTACAAAGATCATTACACTAGTGTGTACAGTGTGAATGCGGGGGTGCATTCGGTCACAGTAATCGACCTGTCTGTTGGCAGATTCCATTCTGGGGAGGAAAATGCCAGGTGGCAATAATCCTGGACACTCACACGAAGGTAAGGGTCCTAGTTATAGACACTGCTCTTGCGCTACACAAAAAAGACAGAATCCTACAAAAATGAACTGTCTCCCCTTTCTATCAGAGCTTTGGGGGCCCTGAATTGGCCCTCTTCCCCCTGCCACTGCTCGCTCTCTACTTCCCCAGTTCCTCCCCCCAGCGTCATCTCAGCAGCTTCTTCTCTCCCTGGAACAGGGACTCACAGAGAGTTCCTGCACTGACTCCTCAGCTGACTAATAGGGCTTACAACCAGTTAACAAACAATGCCTGTTGTTCAGCCTGACTAACCATAGGCCTCTCTCCTTTAGAAATGACAACCAAGAACTGTCCCTTGGCATCATGTTATAACAAGATAGTCCCTAGATCTTCTTAAAATGGATTGGCCTCATCTGGATGGAAGGCGGAAACAAACTGAGCTTTACAGGGCTTTGGCAACATGTGTAACACTGTTTTGTGCCATCTACACAGCAAGAACAAAATTTTCTATGAAGTGGTTGGGGAAATATTGTCTTGTAACATGGATTTTTGCAGTGTAGACAGGCCTCTTGGGATCCAGCAACCAGAAGATCACTTTGTATGGCAAGAGTCATACAGCTGGCAATCCTAGACAGTAGTCATTTTGGAAGTACAGGGTGTCTAGTTTTACCTATTCAGTTAAATGGGAGCTGTGAACAGGATGCTGCTTATAACTCAGGAGATCCAATGGTACATCCATGCCAGGGAGTTATGAGCAGTTTCTGCAGATACAGCAAATCAGTGTGTTTATATCCATGTGCTGCTTTCTCAGGCTAATAGGCTGATTTTCCTTAAACACCCATCTCTGCTCATAGGTCTGAAAGGCCTAGATATGAAAGAGCAAATATTGCTGTCCAATCAACAAGCCCTCTTGTTTTCACCAATATCAATGGACTCCTCTTGTCCCACCAATAAGAGGAGACATATTTGCTTTCTTTTACTTGGTCATCACATTCTTCCCTCTCCAGTTTTGCTTTGTGACCAGAATCTGTTGCTTCCTTTTAAATTTACCCTTCCACAATAAACTGCCACTTATCTGGAATTCATCACATTATTGATTCATTTTGTAGAATTCTTGCAGGGAAACAAACAACTAATGCTAGTGAGCACAAGTCAGCGGGCCCTCTCCACTGTCAGTGCTTAATGAGTAAGTAGAGCTTTTGTTTTCCCTGAAAGTGGAAACATGCTCTCACAGCCTGTAAAAAATGCTGATGGAGGGGAGGAAGGGCATAAGAGGGACTATTTTGGAAGAGAACACAGAGGGCAGAGCTCAGAGACAGATGTATGCAGCCTCTTGCTGTCAGCCTGCCAGCCAGTGCCCCATGATGCATGGGAGAGACACAAAGGAAGGTAAACCCTGTGAGCGGGTGCACAGCCTAAATGAATCCATTCCACTATTCCAGCCCCTGGAAGCTTTGCTTAGCCTGTTGAGAGAGAAGGATTCACTGCTAAGGCAACGGCACTATTTTAACTCCCTACTGTAGGGAGCTAAGGGAGAGGCTACTGTGGTTTGACCAGTGTGCTTCTATTCCTGGGATGCCCAACTGACTCATCTGTACTGTGGCTGCTTTTGTGGCACTGCAGGGAATACACTACAGCCATGTATAGCGAGTTTAGTTGGTTAGTTACAAAGAATCTGCAGGGGAAGGACAGTCTGGGCACTAGACATTGTTGTGTAGAGATACATAGTCCTATATAGCGCTCCCATGCAGACATTCAAGGTATTTATCAGAAGCACTCAGCTTGCTTCTGTTTAGACCCCCACAATTGTTTAAAATGACTGTTACTCATTTACTGACTGCAGCTTCCAGCTACGCCCATCTGCCAGCTTTAGGGTGACCATATTTCCCTCTGCCGAATGCGGGAGATGTGGTAAAATTACTGGTATTCAAGCTAGTTCAATGGCAACCAATGAGAACTATGCAGTACAAATGTTCAAATTAACATCAAGTTAACTGAGCCCCTGTTAAAAAGAAATATTGCGTAGCTGGATTCTTTTTATTTACCTTCTTATCTTTAAGGCTTTAGGGTTCATATAGGGAGAGGTGACACACACACACTCCTGTACACCTCTCTCACACAGGGGGATGACCAAGCAACCCGACCCTCCCTACTCGGTGCTCTCCCTGCCTGGCTGGGCCCCTGGGATGGACCCGGCTCTCCTGATACCTGGCACCATGTCTTCTGAGGCAACACATGTGGAGGGGCATGCAGTATCACATGTCCCCTCCCCAGATTTCTGCCAGGGTTCACACCAAATTGTGGCCAGCAGCAGCCTTTTGGCGCTGTGTGGGAGGGGAGGGAATGGGAGCTGCTTCCAGCCACAGGGGAGCGGGGGGAAGGGATGACCTGGCCCCTGTTGTTGCAGAGCTCATATTTTTCCCCCTCTCCCACACTCCCCTGTGGCTGGAAGCAGCTTGTCCCTTCCTGCCTGCACAGCGTCACAAGGAAGCTAATACCTGCAGGCTGCTGCTGGACACCAATATAACCTACTGCCTCCTGTCCCCCAGTTACAGCACAGGCAGGAAGGGGTTAAGCTGTAAGGATGCATTGTGCACCAGGGCCCAGGGAACCTGACTTCAGGGGCTTCAGCGAAGCCAGCCAGACAGGTGGCTCAGCAGGGGAGGCTTAAATACGGGACTATCCCTTTAAAAACAATACATCTGGTCACTCTAGTCTGCTTTGAAACTAAAAAGAAGTGGAGTTCTCAGAAATATGAGTCGTGGGCGAATGGCTGGCCATGACAAATGGATTGATTTTTCTCTTTTTTTTATAACGTATTATCCAGTTTGCTCTTTTTCCTTTGTCCAATAAACTTCCTTTCCCCTAAGGCGTTATACCTAAGCAGTTTCTTGATTCCACGAACAATTGTGTATACTACCTATTGAAATTGCTCTCTGAGGCAGGGCAGCCACCCTTGTGTACATAACTCCAAGAGAGCTGGAGGTGCTATTTTGAAATCATTATTTACTTGCAGAAGATCCAGTTCCCATTCAAAAGATGACTCCGCAAGTCAGGTCAACACCATGTGACCTGTGAACAGGCTTCTCACATATACTGGCCAGCACAGCCTAGTAGAACAGGGGCTACACTGTTATCTCTGCTAAACTGCAAATATAAAGATCAGTCATAATAATTATCATAATAAATAAATTAAATAAAGCATTAATTCCACTGAAGCAATGTGAAACCAGCGCTGGCATTAAGGCTTTTCTATGCAAACCTGAATGGCTCAGTGCATAGCCCTGTGACAGAAATCTCAGCAAGGCTGAGCCATCATGCAACAAAAAAATCAGATGTAATTTCTCATTTGTGACAATGGCAGCATGAGAGTTTCCTGTAAGAGACTCTGAACCAGTCTCCAAGCTGCTTTAATAACTTAATAGTTCCATCAAGGGCATTAATTTTGAGTTCTTAATAGGACTTTTAATTATTAAAGCAGCTTGGAAGCTGGTTCAGAGTATATTACACATGGAGCTCTCCTGCAGCCACTGTGATAAAGGACATCATCACTCAGTTGTTGGCTGCCTCTAACAATAGGCTCAGACACCAGGGATAACTAACTTAAAAGTGTATATATAAATTCTCAGTGCATTTGCTTTGAAAGGTGTTTGTTACCTTGTGAATTTTAGACTGCTGGGAAACATGGATGCTGTTTCCCTTTAACATAACACAATGATGAAACTACTGTCCAAGATGCACATACTGATTCCCACATATAGAATCCCCACATTCTGGGATCTTTTGTCTCACTAATGTGGACAACTAAATCCTCATGGAGACAACTCCCTACAGCCTGCTCTGTTACAGAATCCAAAAGCCAAACCTAACTCTGCAGAGAGCTTAGTCTCTCAACAGAGCTCATAGTATTGGAGATAATGAGCCTTGCCCTTGTACTTTGCCTCAGGGCTGTTCTTTTCTTTGGAAATTTGTTTGAGTTTAACATTAGTGACTATTTGGGGTGGCGAGAGGTGCTAGAATGAGACTCCCAAAGAAATCTCCCTTCTGCACAGGATAGCTACAAGCAGCTGCAGTGCAGGTCTCACCACTGAGCCTTACTACTGTGCCTCAACACTGTTCTGCTGGTCTTCACTTTCCTTGGCTGATTCCAGTATTGCTGACCTCAAGTGCCATGAGTCAGACTGTAAAAAAATCACGTTTTGTTTTTTTTTTAAAGGTGATAGTGTGTTTTTTTGGTCTGACTTTTGATTTTTTTAACTCCTCCTCCCCATCCCCTTTGTGTCTGTGAGGTGGTTGTGGTAGAGCCTATCCATAAGTTACACAAGAGGGTGGGTGGTAGATTAATTTTGTGTGTTTGTTTCAGTGTTATTACAACCTGTTACAAGAGGTAGGCAGGGCTAGAAAATAATAAAAAAATGTATTACATCATTTATGGACAGCCCGTGTGTGTGTGCCTGTGTATGACAACTAGTGTTGGCTACTTTCCCAGATTTATTGGAGGAGGTGATTTTGGCCTCTGGTGCAGGAACTCTCACTCTACATCTGCTCATCTCTTGCCCAGCAATTAATTCTGCCCCGTCCCAACCTCCAGATCAGTCCTCCCTCCTGGAGCCCATCAGTTCAGCCTCTGTCCCCAATCAGCCCAGCCCCCACCCCTGCCTCACCTCTGCTCCTCCTACGGTTCTGCACCCCCACTCCCAGGCCTGGGGGCTGCAGTGGGGTTTGATCTCCCCTTCCAGGCTGGGGACAGCTCCATGGCCTCAGGGCTGGTGTTGCAGCAAGGGAAGCAGGAGGAGGGAGCAGAGCTGCCCTGAGGGGTGGGCTCTTTCCACCTTCCCCTCCTGTGAGAATGGCTTTGGGTTGCTGTGGAGAGAGAGAGTGAGCGCTAGCTCTCCCTGTAGCAGCTCTGATTGGTCACTCAGCCCAAGGAGGCGGGTAGGTAGGGAAGACAGCCAATCAGAGGGCTATTTCCCTCAGGCTGGGCAAGGTTTAAATCCACCAAAAGGCGGGAAATTTTCCCCTCATGCCAGTTGGGCTCCAGCTCAGCACCAGCCCTGTCCCATGTGGCCACACTGAGGGCTGGTTCAGTCCTTAGCTGTGCTCTTAACCCTGCCAGCAAGAGGCCTGCGGTGGAGAGTACAGGTTCAGCCATTCCCCTTGAAGGGCTCAGCAGGAAGACTGTGCCCAGCAACACCGCCACAGGGAGGTGTGACTGAGCTAGATAACGACATAGGAGCTTGGGGCTTAATCCCCACTTGCTATCTGCACCAGCAATTCTGCAGTCAAGTGCCACTGTGCCTTGTAAGGACAAGTCATCCTTCTTACAGCCACCTCAAGGAGTGTGACTCACACTGTTTGAGTCACAAGGGTTCTTTTACAAACCCTTGGGGACACCATGATTGAGACCATGCAAAATCACAATTCTTAACCATGGCTATTTTATTATTAAAGAAAGGAAAAGAAAATATAAAACAAAACAAATGATAGAACTCAAGGGATCAGCTGGTTAATTCTGTTACAATCTCACTGAATCACAGAAAAGTAGGGCTGGAAGAAACACTAGAAAGTCTTCGAGTCCAGCCCCTTTGCTGAGGCAGAACAAATAAACCAAGACCATCCTGGCAGGTGTTTATCTGACATTTTCTTAAAAATCTCCAATACTGGGGATTCTACAACTGGCCTTGGAAGCCTATTGCAGAGCTTAACAACCCTTAGAGTTAGAAAGTTTTCCCTAATAGCTAGCCTAAATCTCCCTTGCTGCAGATTAAGCCCATTACATCTTGTCCTGCTTTCAGTGGTCCTGGAGAACAATTGATCATCATCTTCTTTATTATAGCCCTTAACGTATTTGAAGGCTGTTACAGGTCCCCCCTCAGTCTTCTTTTCTCAGGACTAAATATACCCAGTTTTCTTAACCTTTCCCCAGAGATTAGGTTTTCTAAATCTTTTATTAATGGTGTTGTTCTCCTCTGGACTCTCCAATTTGTGAACATCTTTCCCAAAGTGTAGCACCCAGAATTAGACACTGTAGTCCAGCTGAGGCCTCATTAGTGCCAAGTAGAGCAGGACATTTACCGCCTGTGTCTTACATACAACATTCCTCTTATTTTACCTCAGAATTATATTAGCCTAGTGAGGCCTCAGCTGGACTACTGTGTCCCATTCTGGGTGCCACAGTTTGGGAAAGATGTTCACAAATTGGAGAGAACAATACAATTAATAAAAGGTTTAGAAAACCTGACCTCTGGGGAAAGGTTGAGAAAACTGGTTATGTTTAGGCTTGAGAAAAGAGGACTGAGGGGGGACCTGATTATTGACTCATTCATTTTGTGATCCACTATAACCTCCAGATCCTCTTCAGCAGTACTACTGCCTATCCAGTTATTTCCCATTTTGTAGTGGTACATTTGATTTTCGTCCTCCTTTCCTTTGCACTTGTCTCTATTGAATTTCATCTTGTTTATTTTAGACCAATTCTCTAACTTGTCAAGGTTGTTTTGAATTCTAACCCTGTCCTCCAAAGTTCTTGCAACCTCTCCCAGCTTGGTGTCATCCATAAAGTTTATGAGCATAATCTCCACTCCATTATCCAAGTTATTAATAAAGATATTGAATAGTACCAGACCCAGGACAGACTCCTGTGAGACTCCACTAGATACATCCTCCCAATCTGACAGCAAACCATCTCTTTTATATGTCTCTCTGTGCAGTGAAGAGCTTTTAACAAAGATTACACCCTGGAGAGTGAAGTATACATATCTACTGTACCAGCAAAGTGCTCCTAATTTGGATGCAGTTATACTGGCATTCCAGTCCCCAACCTCCACTCCCAGTGACATAAGATATACTGGTAAAAGCATGTTTTTGCCAGTATAATGCACCTACACTACAAGCGACTGCCAACACAGCTATATGGATCAGGGATTACACCTTATCACACCACTGATGGACACACACCCCTCTGTGTTGTTTATCATGCACAGGAAATTTCCCACATTCCATTGTCTCACTTTATGTCCTATTTTTCTTTCTTATCCAGTTTGTACATGTTTTCCAAGGTTCTTGGACATCTATACCAAAATATTTCTGGAAAACTGAAACAATTATAGTTACCTATTAATTTTAGCAGACCTCAACTACATGCTATCTTGTCCTTGATGATTTTCATATGTCCCAAGAAAAAGACCTTAATCACAGTTTAATAAGTTTCTAGTGCAAAGCATGGTAGGAGGATGAATCATTTAGCTTAAATAGAGGGCCTTTAAAAATACACAATATTGGCTACATAATATAAACTATATAATATTAATAACTAGCATTGAGAGGAGTTAAATGACTGAATCCTCATGCAACATCCTGAACCGCTCCATGCCATTGGCAGACCTGAGCAGCTTGCAAAGTTCACACATAGCTTATGTTTTGGCTCTTAACTTATGCCCCTTTTTAACATGAAACATGCACATGTAGGAAAACTCGAACAGAACACCATGAAGTGAAGGTGGACTGTTCGTATGGGTATGACTGATCCTCATTCATGCATGGTCTAGTTATGTATGAGCTAGGTGCTTTCTTCAGTTTTCACAGGTTTAGATACTTCTGACCATGGACTATCACATTTTAATTTTTTTTAGGGCAACACTGTAGAGAAGAGTTTGGTAAAATAAACATCCTAAAGAAAGTGCCAGCACTAAAGGATGGAGTCTTCACCTTAGCAGAGAGGTAAGAATTCAATCCCCAAATTCCATTACTCACCATACTTATGAGGGGATAAGGTGATTAAGTTCAGGGGTTGGGAAGTATCGTTCCCTATGGCTGATAAAAAATTGCTGAATTTGTCATATGCATTTATGGATTAGATAAATCGATGGTCTGCTTTGGTATCTCAGCTCCTATGTTCCTGCAAAGAAAAGAGATGGTAGGGACTTGACTCACATGCAGTGTTATCATTTAGATGTTTAAAGCTGGAAATGGTTGATGGGATGGATCACTTGATGATTGCCTGTTCTGTTCATTCCCTCTGAAGCACCTGGCATTGGCCACTGTCAGATGACAGGATACTGGGCTGGATGGACCTTTGGTCTAACTCCGTATGACCATTCTTATGTTCTTATGTTCTTAAATCTATGTACATATTTCAAATATATGATGTGATTCAGACTTGGAGCTGATACTCAGAAGGGTCCTCTTTGGTTAGGTGTATTTGAAATTGTGGAGCAGCCATTTCTAGATTAATTCATCCTTGTTATTCATGTGGAACCAAGGATTTTCTAGCATGGGTTGGAGTAGGACAATACATTGCTTGTCTCATGTGCCTCTCTGCTGGCTCTGAAGGGGTTAATTTAACTGACATTGATGCTTGGGCTGTAGGTACCCACTTAAAATGTTTTGCAACGACCTTTTTACATTTGAAACCTCTTTACAGTGAAAGGGACACTGCCAAGATAAAAATCATACACAAAGATTTAAAATTCTTACCTTTTAACATCTCAGGTTATTGCAATAAAAAAATCTCATTTACTTTGTTTGCTTTTCTGCATATGTTAGCTTCCATGATGAAAACATACTATTGTTATTATGTATTATTTGTGTGACCATAGCACCTACGGTAAGTTGGTTACGTGCAACCGCTATGGCACAAGCTTGCCGGAATGGCGCATGCGAGGCGTGGTTTCAAGTGCACTTGCATTGCCCAGGTCCTGGTCGCCAGTCCGGGGGGCTCTGCATTTTAATTTCATTTTAAATGAAGCTTCTTAAACATTTTTAAAACTTATTTACTTTACATACAACAAATAGGTTATATATATTATAGACTATAGGAATGACCTTCTAAAACATTAAAATCTCTATTACTTGGCACGCAAAACCTTTAATTAGAGTGAAAAATGAAGACTTGGGCACACCTCTTCTGAAAGATTGCCCGACTCCTGACCTAGGCCTTAGGCATGGTTTTGCCATCTAGTTCTCATGTGCATACATACACAACAAAGTCTGGATTGATGAACACCACAGAGAAATGCTTAAAGCTAAACCAAAACAAAAAAAAAACTTTTACTCTGAAATACAAAATCATGGCAATGCTTCTGTTGTGTTAGTCACTCAGATACTACAGCAACAAAGCCATATAAGCATCAGACAGATAAAAACCTTGTTTTTATTTTACAAAATGACCTGTCTGCATCCTTTCAAGAGCCCTAGCTCAGCAGGCTAACACTTCATAATGCTAAAATGTTCCCAGTGATATCTGCATCAGGAATGCCGCATAGCTAGCTTGTATTTTTTTCTTTACTTTGTCTCATGGTAGTAAGTTTCTATGGCACTCTCACTCCCACCACAATCATGCTGATCATACGTCTTTGCAGCATTACCAAGATTTTAACCAGCTTGATTTTCCTGACTGGTAGAGTATGATGGACATAACACTGGACTGCAACTGCAACAAACACAAGGGTCGATCCTGCAAGCTTTCTGTGCAAGGAATTCCTTGACCTCACTAAGAGCTCTGGGTGGGAGAGACCTTGTAGGAAGGGGCTTGATATGAAGATGATGGAGGGGATTGCCATTAAATAGAGTTTTCTTTTGAGTACACTGTGACGATGTGGTTCTGGCGGGACCCAACTGAGAGTGCCAAAATCAGGACCACATGCTCAAACGATTACATCGACAGCCCAAGCTGGGTGATTTCCACCTCTAAGGCAAACCAAACCAGCCAGACAACAAAGCGACTTCAGTGTCACCCCTCTCTGCTAACCGCAGTCCACAACAAGCAGATTTTCCTTAGACACTCCAGTCCTCCCAGTATCCCACCAGTTCCACACGTCCTGGGTGATAAGGTTATGAAAACCAACACCCCAGTAAAGAAAAATCCCCATCCAAACCAAGCCCCAGACCCAGGTTCAATATGTTTATTAGAGAATATTTTAATAAGTGATGATACGACAGAGTGTTGGCATGTCAGGTCATTAGTCATCGGGGGCAACATACAGAGTATGGGGGACGCTGGTATTTGGTTATGGTTAGCATATAGTACAATACAGTCGTAATGTCCCAATGCGGTGGGTATGGTGGGTGGGGTCAAGTGCTATAGTAGGTCGCTCATCTAATGGGTACACATAGTCTAGATTAGAGCAAGCAGGCCGGGTATATGGGGACCAGGGTGACCCTCACGAGGTATACACATCAGATCTCTACTCCACCCAAATCACGCTGTTTGCCTCATCCTTTAGAATCTAAAACCTAAAGGTTTATCATAAAAGGAAAAAGATAGAGTGAGAGCTAGAATTGGTTAAACTGAATCAAATCATACCAGTATGGCAAAGTCCTTAGTGTCAGTTGTAGCAGTGATGAAGTAACTGCAGGTTTAACCAGTCTCTGGAACATCCCTGCTGGGATGGGCATCAGTCCTTTGTGCAGAGCTTTAGATGTAGCAAAAGTCCCTCCAGAGGTAAGATAGCAGGATTGAAGACAAAATGGAGATGAGGCCTTGCCTTATAAGACCTTTCCAGGTGTAAGAACACTCCTTTGTTCCTTGCTGGAAAGTTACAAGCAAAATGGAGTTTGCAGTCACATGGGCCAGTTTCTGCACACGCGTGTGAGTCACAAGGTGATTCGCCTCCTCTCAAGGGTCATTGTGTAGTGGATGGTCCTTAATGGCCATCAAGCAGGCTAAGTGAGCTGACACCAGTTGTCTGGGGTGTTCCCAGAACTGCAGCACCCAATTTGAAATACAGACAGCATCACAGGCAATATCATAACTTCATCTACGAAAATGATTACAGGACTAACAGACAGATTAATCATAACCAGTAACCCGTAACCTGGTCTTAGACACCTTATATGGCCCCCTTTACATAGGATTTGGTGCCACTACAGAACCTTGGTTGCAACCCATGTTCTATATGGTCCCAGTTTATACCAATAACGTCACATACACAAACCCCTTGAAAATCTGCATTGATGAGAGAGACATCAGACAAGTACAGCTGCGAATGGGTTTTTAGCAAAATATTGTCTACAGATTATTATTAGTGTTAGTAGTAGTAATAGCAGTGTTACTGGAGCACCTAGGAGCACTAGTCATAGACCAGGACTCCATTGTGCTAGGCACTGTACAAACACTGGTTTCATCTTGAGGCTTAATTTTCCTCAGGTTAAAGCTCTGAAAGGAACCTACAACAGTTAGGTGCCCAGCCCAGCTTTGATTGACTTTCAGTGAGAATTGAGTGGCTACCTCCATTAGGCTCCTTTGAAAATCCCAGCCCCAACACTTTTTAGTGGAAGCAACATTAGAAAAGAGGGAGGAGAGATTGATGCAAATGAATATATTCTTTCACCTTATCTGCCCCACTGTTTGTCTCCCATTAATTTCTGGACAGCACTGCAATTCTTCTGTATCTGAGCCGGAAGTACAACACCCCTGATCACTGGTACCCGTCCGACACACAGAAACGGGCCCGGGTAGATGAATACCTGTCATGGCATCATACCAACATCCGGGGTAATGCTGGCAAGACCTTGTGGATCAAGGTAAGAAGATTAAATGTTAAAAGATCAGAATACTTGTATTTCCTCACTGGACATGGGACATTTAAACAGCTCCTATACAAAGCAAGTTTGTCTCCCCAAAATAACACACTTGGCCCCATACCCAGCTGAGAGGAATCCTCACACAGGCAATTGTTCCCAGTTCCTTAGTATTTGGATATGGGAAGGAAGAGTTTGGTAATAACTTTCCCTTAAAAATATCAGTCCAACACAGAAGGTCTGAACCTCACCAGGGAAGCACAGATCTTTATAGATCTTCAGAAAGTGAAGCTGTTTCAGTGCAGGCTGTACAAGCCCACCCAGACCCGGTACCCTAGGTGATTATTCAGGTGGCTAGTCCCTGCTGAAGCCTGTGCTGCTGCACCTTCACTGCTAGATTAAAGCTAGCTCAGGTATGTCTACACAAAAACCATCACACCCTGTGGTTTTAGTGTAGACACAGCCAAAGAGAGAGCTTGGAGGTGTGAATAGGACCTGGGTTCCTTTTGCTTCCTTGTGCATGCTCTGCTATACAAAGCTGAAAGGCTTGTATTCTTTAATCACAGCCCCCCTGCAGACTCACTAATTATAAAATCTGTAGGGGACTGTCTGCTTCCAGCACACACAGATGCTACTCCAAAATGGGAACAAGAATAGAAATAATGGGGATACACTCTGAGCGGAGAGTTTCCAGTAAACATGTAATAACTTCATCTTGCTTGTTGTAACTTTGCCCTTGTCAGTAATTGACTAAACACTTTGGGGCGTGTTTAGCTTCCTGTTCTGTTGACATTAGAGTACAGTTGGCTAAACTCCACAAAGAAGAAACACAAATATGAGTCATATATGCAACATACAATTGCTTCCAATCTCTGCAACCTGCTCTCACAAAGCTTCAAAGAAAATTAAAAGTGGAAGTTAAATTCTATTGAGGAAAATAGAAAGGAGCATAAACTCTGGCAAGTGAAGTATAAAAGTATAATTAGAAAGACCAAAAAAAAAATGTGAAGAACAGCTAGCCAAAGACTCAAAAAGTAATAGCAAAAACATTTTAAGTACATCAGAAGCAGAAAGCCTGCTAAACAACCAGTGGGGCCCCTGGACAATCAAGATGCTAAAGGAGCACTCAAGGATGATAAGACCATTGCAGAGAAACTAAATGAATTCTTTGCATTGGTCTTCACAGCTGAGGATATGAGGGAGATTCTTTTTAGGTGACAAATCAGAGGAACTGTCTCATATTGAAGTGTCATTAAAGGAGTTTTTGGAACAAATTGATAAATTAACCAGTAATAAGTCACCAGAACCAGCTAGTATTCACCCAAGAGTTCTGAAGGAACTTTAATGTGAAATTGCAGAACTACTAACTGTGGTTTGAAGTATCAGAGGGGTAGCCATGTTAGTCTGGATCTGTAAAAAGCAACAAAGAGTCCTGTGGCACCTGGTAGACTAACAGATGTATTGGAGCATAAGCTTTCGTGGGTGAATACCCACTTCATCAGACGTGATTTGTAACCTATCATTTAAATCAGCTTCTGTACCAAATGACTGAAGGATGGCTAATATGACATCAATTTTTAAAAAGGGCTCCAGAGGTGATGCTGGCAATTACAGGCTGGCAAGCCTGACCTCAGGACCGGGCAAACTGGTTGAAACTATAGTAAAGAACAGAATTGTCAGATACATAGATGAACATAATTTGTTAAGGAAGAGTCAGCATGTTTTTATAAAGGGAAATCATGCCTCACCAATCTACTGTAGATTGCCAAGTATTCGTAGGGGCGAAAGGAAATGCAGGCCTGTTATTTACCAGGCTGCACGTGGCAATAGACTATATAGGTAAGGGATGCAAGGAGAGTATGGGTCACGATGCAAACTGCAGACACACACAACTAAAATTAATCAATTTAAAGTTTTATTGGGGATAGTTACAAGGGGTAAGGGAGCAGCTTATGATTAGCTAATAGGGTTAATAAAACTTAAAACACATAATGACTAAAATATCTACTAACAATATTTATAAACAAAGATGCAGCATTTAGTAATAACCGATACTTACAAATACAAACCAACGCATAACGACCGGCAAACGTAGAAACTCTGTTTGAAACACGTGAGCTGAGAGAGAGGCTTCGAGGTGATCAGGCTCGGTTACGGGTGTACACAGGATACACAGGATTCGTTTTTCTTTCTCCTCTCCCTGCCTGCACATGGCAGGGCGACCTAAAGTACCTACTGTGACATCACAGAAGTGTCATAGGGGACGGGGCCCAAAACCTGTGTGTGTTCGTTTCTGATTGGCACAAGCAAAGTTTACACCAAGTAGGGGAGCAGGTGCCTAAAAGTCTGGCTTTGCCCCCAAAATGTGAGGAGATGCATATTGTTTTAGAATGCGTTCAACACTGAATGACAAAAGAAGAGGCCAGGGCAATACTGGTATGGGCAAGTTCTACAGGATGCAGACAGGAACTCATCTTAACATCTACTAGAATTTTTTCAGGGGGTCAACAAGCATGTGGAAAAGGGGGATACAGTGGATTTAGTGCACTTATGTTTTCAGAAAGCCTTTGACAAGGTCCCTCACCAAAGTCTCTTAAGCAAAGTAAGCTGTCATGGGATAAGAGGGAAGGTCCTCTTATGGGTCGGTAGCTGGTTAAAGAATAGGAAACAAAGGGTAGGAATAAATGGTCAGGTTTCAGAATGGAGAGAGTAAAATAGTGGTGTCCTGCAGGGGTCTGTACTGGGGGCCAGTCCTATTCAACATATTCATAAATTATCTGGGAGGTGGCAACATTTGCATATGATACAAAACTACTCAAGATAGTTAAGTCCAAAGCAGATTGTGAAGAGCTACAAAGGGATCTCAAAAAAAAGCATGACTGGGCAACAAAATGGCAGATGAAATTCAATGTTGATAAATGCAAAGTAATGTACATTGGAAAACATAATCCCAACTATACACATAAAATATAAATTAGCTGTTACTACTCAAGAAAGAGATCTTGGAGTCATTGTGGATAGTTCTCTGAAAACATCCACTCAATGTGCAGCAGCAGTCATAAAAGCTAATGTTGGCATCATTAGGGAAGGGATATATAATAAAACAAAAAATATTATATGACCTCTATATAAATCCATGGTACCCGCACATTTTGAATACTGAGTACAGGTGTGGTGTCCCCATCTCAAAAAAGATATATTGAAATTGTAAAAGGTTCAGAAAAGGGCAACAAAAATGATTAGGGGGTATGGAACAGCTTTTGTATAAGGAGAGATAATAAGATTGGGACTTGTCATCCTGGAAAAGAGATGACTAAGGGGGGATATGATAGAGGTCTATAAAATCATGACTGATGTGGAGACAGTAAATAAGGAAGTGTTATTTACTCCTTCTCGTAACACAGGAATTAGAGGTTACCAAATGAAATTAATAGGCAGCAGGTTTAAAACAATCAAAAGGACATATTTCTTCACACAACGCACAGTCGACCTGTGGAACTCTTTGCCAGAGGATGTTTTGAAGGCCAAGACTACAACAGGCTTCAAAAAAGAACTAGATAGGTTAATGGAGGATAGGTCCATCAATGGCTATTAGCCAAGAATGTCCCGAGCCTCTGTTTGCCAGAAGCTGGGAATGGGCGACAGGGGATGGATCATTTGATGATTACCTGTTCTGTTCATTCCCTCTGGGGCATCTGGTATTGGCCACAGTCGGAAGACAGGATACTAGGCTAAATGGACCTTTGGTCTGACCCACTATGTCCATTCTTATGTGCTTATGTTCTAATCCAATTTAATCTCACTGCTAATTAGATAACCCTGGTCCAGGAAGTATCCGCTGGATCACTGGAGGTAGGGAAGGATATAAAACCACACTGTAGCACAGGGCACTAACTAGGATATGGGAGAAGTCAAACTGTCCCTAGAATGGAAAAAGGAGGAAGATGCTGTCCCAAGCCACAATACAGAAATGCTATGATTCACCATTGGAACATCTGACCTAGGAACGAAAGGGATTATCTATACCAGAAGTCTTTAAATCAAGACTGGATGTCTTTCTAAAAGATACGCTATAGCTCAAACAGAAGTTATGGGCTTGATGGAGAATAGGGCCGGCTCCAGGCACCAGTTTAGCAAGCAGGTGCTTGGGGCGGCCACTCTGGAGAGGGGCGGCACGTCCAGGTATTTGGCGGCAATTCAGCAGAGGGTCCCTCACTCCCGTTTGGAGCGAAGGACCTCCCGCTGAATTGCCGCAGATCGGGATCGGGATCGCAGGTTTTTTTTTTCTTTTGGCTGCTTAGGGCGGCAAAGCCCCTGGAGCCAGCCCTGATGGAGAAATTACAGGATGAGGTTTACTGGCCTGTGGTATGCAGGAGAACCGACTAGATGATCTTAATGGTTCCTTCTGGCCTGAACGATCTATGGCACATCTTGTTCTGAATAAACTATGCTGAGCAGGGGCTGAGCTCCAGCGTTGCTTCTGAACCAAGTAATAAAACTTTTTCCTGATTCACTTGATGATCCTCAGAAAATAAATGCAGGATTTGTATCTTTTTTATTAATAATATTAAATTAAAACCGTATGACTGTTGTGTCCCTTGCCATGGAGAAGAGCCAGGCCTTGGGTGTAGTAAATACAGAGGGGATTCTTTATTCAGGATGCCGGATTTACAAAGACCTTGCAGCAAACTTCAATTCTAACTGGGAATGTAAGAAAGGATACCAAGGGATGTGTACATTCTCCATCAGTTGGAGTCTTTCAATCAAGACTGGATGTCTTTCCAAAACAAAAATGCTGTAGTTCAGCCACAAGTTATCTTTGTGTAGGAATCATTGGGTGAAGTTCTATGGCAAAGGTAACACTAGATGGTCATACTGGTCCCTTCTGGCCTTGAAATCGATGAACATATAACCCACTTGCTAAGGAACACTGCTTGTGCTCATATTGTTCCCACATAAAATCTGCTTAAATCCTGGCCTGGATTAAGCAATCATGGAATGAATTGCTGTGTACGCTAATGATTAGGAGACATTTGCTCCCAGTTTCACCTGCAAAAGTCTGTGATCAGAGCTGTTTTCCTATCATGGTGCCTGGTATATGGCTACAACAGAAAGAACCAATCTCAGGTCAGACTGTCAGAAAACAGGGCCGATACCCCAAACTGGTGGTATATTCTATAATTAGATTTCACCAAACCAGTAACAAATGTGCACTCCTGGACTACTGAATTAGTCTAACCATGGAGCCATGAACAGTCTCCTTAAGCTCTCCAGCCCCTTTTTACCACTCAGATAAATTGGACTTTATGATGAAAGTTTATTAAAACCAGAAATCACCAAAGCCAATTTCTCTAGTCAACTAACCTAAGATTTATTAGCTAAGAAAAAGAAATGATCATTACGGAGGGGTTAAAGCAGGTAAAATACATAGCAGGTGAGTCAAAGTTTGTAAGTCCAAAGTGATAGCAGAGATAGTGTATCTGCTTAGTTCTCCATAAGTCTCTCAGGGCTGCCCAAAATGGCTTTGGGGACCTCTGTCTTGTATTTGGAACACATCCAACTAGATCAGAGATGCAGAATCATTCCCAGGTTCCCTTTTTATAGTTGAAAAGTCTGGCAAGCATTTACATCACTGCAGGGGGTCTTGTTTTGCCGATTAAATGCAGACCAAGTTTGTAGATCTTTCATTGTCTTACATAATGACCCATACTTTGAAGTTAACAACCTTCTCATTTAAAGTTTAAGGCTTCAACCCTGATTGATGGGCCATTCAATTACAGAGACATCCTAATACATTTAGTTATAGGCATCCAGACAATTTCATTAGTTTTCATGAACAATGTGACATCAAGTCAACTCTTATCCCAACTTATCTTTGATCTAAGGCAACAGTTCTCAAACTTCATTGCACCACGACCCCCTTCTGACAACAAAAATTACTACATGACACCCCCCTCACATAACCCCCCAAGCCCCACTGCCCGAGGTGTGGGGGGCCAAAACCCAAGCCCAGGGGCTGCAACCCCAGGCTGGGGGCCTGTAACCTGACCCCCACCAGTCAGAGCTGAAACCCTCAGGCTTCAACCCCGCGCAGTTGGACTCAGGCTTTGGCTCTGGTGATCTCATTAAAATGGTTCTCCTCATTTGAGAACTGCTGGGCTAAGGTTAATTAGGTACAAAGATAGCAATCACAGAAACAGATGAAGACAATAACATAATTTCACAAGCTTTCATGCATCTAAAGCAAATGTAATTACCAGGTACATGTAATGTGATAACATTCCTTTTTGTTCTGTTCTAACAAGTGAATTTGTACACTTAATACTTTCTTGAGGTTGTGACCTGAGCTGGCTAGTTGTCAGTGTCACATTCCCAAAATAAACAAGACGCTTAATCAAAAGCCATAGCAAGAGTAAGCTGTGAAGCTGTGAAACAGTGTGGGTTCTTATTCTGTACACCGTTTTGGACACGATTGCTTTGACTGTGAGCCTTTTGAAGGGTAAAGGATCATCTTTTAATGAAAGCTGAGATCTTGCCACATGTGAATATATCATCACTTCGAGCTGATCCTAGATTGTATGACATGATGATCAGTAAACTTAGTGGATATCATTTGCAAAGGCAAAGGAAATCCAGTGCAAGTATGTCTGTGAAGGCTAAGTCTATTCCGTTCTCCCCACATAGGTGCTCATTCCCCTTTTCACAGGCCAGACACTGCCTCCGGAGAAGCTGCAGGAGGTTATGGATGAGCTGGCTATTTCTCTGAAGCAGTTTGAGGAGAAATTCCTTCAGGACAAGCCGTTCATCGTGGGCAGTGAAATCTCCCTGGCAGACCTAATGGCTATTGTAGAGCTCATGCAGGTGAGTAGTGGATTGTAATCATGAAGACTCAACACCAGGAAAAGCTGATATTGTCTAACTACCTGGGAATGAGCAGCATCTGGTACTGTTTCCCTAGAGCAGGAATGCAGATCTAGTTCAGCAGAGGCAGAGATTCCCATATTAGAATATTCTCTTTCAGAGCTACCTATTTTTCCCCACACCAGACCCACAAGATACCAAATTGAAACTCCTCCAATAGCAAACCTTGGGGGAGCTTTTTTTTTTTTAAATCAAATTAAGTGGATCATACTTAGATTGGTTGCTCGGTCCCAGGCCGTCAGAGCTGGGATCCTGCAGAGCAAGAGCATTTCCTGCTCCTAATTCCATGTCCCAGTGGCTAACAAATAGCAGTGCTGCATCTCTGCAGTGAAGTGTTTCGGAGGGTGGGACAGGCAGAAAGTAGAGTGGAAGCGCCAACTTAAACCTCAGCTTAAGTGACAACGGTGGTGGTGGTCTTGTAGGTTGCTCTCTGGTTTAGCATTTCTCACTACCGATAGCAAGTAGGCAGTATCAGCAGCCATCAATGGAATCACTAACCTCATCTCTTTAACGCAGTTGCTGAGCATTACTCAAAATAAGTGCTAGCCACATCATGTATCATCATCAAGTAAAAGTGGCCACTTTTGTCAGGAGTAGATTTGGGACTATTAAAATGCACGAAGAGATACAGTCCAGCTGGGTTTTTTTTCCGGATGCATAGGTAGACTAGGAGATCTCTCAACCTTTCTGATGCTTTTCCATGGGTTCCCCCCACACACACACACTTAAGGTGACTTCCCTTGTGAAAGCTTCAGCATGTCTCAGTACAGTTGTGTCTCTCTGTCCAGCCCATTGGAGTAGGTTGTGACATCTTTGAAGACAGACCCAAGCTGTCAGAATGGCGCAACCAGGTGGAGGAAGCTGTGGGGAAGGAGCTCTTCCAGGAAGCACACGAGCTTATCCTGAATATCAAGGAACTCAGCAACATCCAAATTGACCCACAGCTGAAAGAGCATCTGGCGCCTGTGCTGAGGAAAATGATGAAATGAGTTAACGTTCTGGTGCCATTTGATCTGCATCTTTCCACCATCTTGCTCCCCAAACCCCTCTCCAGCACTGTGAGTAAGTGCCCTTCATAAGGAGGAAAGAATACTGCAGCACTTTCAATGTGGAAAATGCAACCCTCCCTTAGTCCATTGTCCTCAGGGACAGAAGCTGGGGAAATCTTAGAATCTGAAGCTATAAATTCACAGGAAGCATCTGAGAACAAATAAACGGGCAGCAAATCTTCTTGGGGCAGTGGGCTTTGTGACTTTTTTGTTGTCATATTTGCTTTTAGGTGATCTGTAGCAATAATACATAAACCTTCTGGAACTGCAGCAAAATTAAGGAGGCAGTGATGACAAAACTATTCAAAGACTTTGGATTCTGCTGAAAACACCCAATTGTGAAAGAATCCTAAATGGGTGGAATCTGTATTTCAGTATGCTTATATTCATGATTTCCTGTTGTCCTTGAACTTTTGCCTGAGCAAGGACTTCAGGATAAACTTTCTCCCCATTGTCAATGAAAATATCATGACTAAAAACTTCAATATTTTATACCTTCTTTCCTTTTAAGGATTTACTAGTGTAACCTTCCTGCCCGTCAGAGTTGGCAGCAACAAGGGCCGGGTTCAGTATCTAGGAGTTCCGTTTCAATAACACAATGCAAAACTGGCTCGAGACCCCACCCAGTGATCTGAGACAATTACATACCACCCCACTGGGTGCCTCTACGAGGCAATACTTCCCCTCTCGCAAACACGGAGTCTGAGTGTAGCAAAAGCCTTTTAATAAAGGAGGGAAACAATACGGCATTATGTTGGGGAAACCCCACAAACAGGATTCATAACACAAACCATAACACAAAACATTGTTGCATTATGTTGGGGAAACCCCACAAACAGGGTTTATAACACAAACCCATAACACAAAACATTGTGGCAATTATGTTGGGGAAACACCACAAACAGGATTCATAACACAAACCATAACACAAAACATTGTGGCATTATGTTGGGGAAACACCATAAACAGGATATAACACAAATCATGGCAGAAGACCCACCCCAGAGTAAGTCTGGCAGTGTCCTTTTCCCCTCAGGGTCTTAAGTCCACAACCCAACAGTCACCCCACCCACAGTTTCTGACCTTGGCCAGTGCAGCTCCCAGAGTTCAGAAGTTCCTCTGCAGAGTTTACCCTCCAGCCTGGGTGGAAGTGGGGGGAGGTAAGGGTGGGGACATCTCACATGCTCCACTGCTTGGGTTGACGGCTGATTGCCACACTCTCTGTGGTGTTCTGCTGCAGTCTCACTGCCAGCTGCATCTCTCGTCAGGAGCCCTGCTATCCATGCCGCGTGGCATGCCTCTCCACTAGCCATTCTGCTAGCCGCTCTGCTCCACCAGCCGCTCCGCTATCCGCTCCACTCGCCACCCCTCTCCACTATCCAACTCCTCTCACGCTAGCTACCTTGCTAGCCGCTGACCCACTGTGTTCGGCCCCCACCCTAACACAGCTCTCAGTGATTTAGTCAGTAGTAAGGGAGCCTCAGTACAGTGAAGGACCACTAGTCCAAAATAGGTCTAATGTTTAGACCCAGGTATCAGTGATTTCAGCTCTGTGGCATGTAACAAGACTCGTAATGGAGTCAAAATTAGCTCTGTTATTGCACACTGGAAGAGAGGAGGGGTAAAAGTGGTGTTTCGGGCCACACTGCCAGGCACAAACACCTGTCCCCAACCTCTCTTCAATTCCCTGCAGGTTGGAAACCATGTGCTTGCCTAGTGAGTGCTATTTAGTTGAGAGCAAGTCCTCCATCATAAAATGCCAAGTACAGTTCTACTGTCCTTGTTCACATAACCAGGATAACATCCTTTATTACTACCTGCCCCCAATAACAAAGAGACTGGGATCCCACAGCAGCCAAAGTAGGGTGACCAGATGCTCCAATTTTATAGGGACAGTCCCTGATATTGTGGTCTTTTTCTTATATAGGATTCTATTACGCCCACCCGCTGTCACCAATTTTTCACACTTGCTGTCTGGTCACGCCTACTCGCCCCCCCCCACCACCATGCCCCTATGTGGCAGGAGGAACTAGAAACACTGACACACACACACAAGTGTCTCTGTTCCTGCCAAGACCAAGCATTATCCAAGGGAAACAGCCAGCTGGTCCTGTCAGCATTGCTTTGCTCACGAGTGTCCCTGCCCCTCCTTCTTCCCCTGGGGACCAGCTTCACCCTTTTCTTCCCCGGGCAACCCACCTATCTCCCTCATCCCTTCTTACCCCAAACACTGGGCAGTTTTAAACAGCCTCCATTGCACGTGGGTTATTCTGAGTGTGTCCGTATGAGGGGGTGAGGGGTAGCGAGGACAGACTCAGAATAACCCACGTCCTCCCTTTGGATTGGTCTCCCCCCAACCTCCATTCAGTTTTGTTTACTCCTTCAGCCAATCAGCAGTGCAGAGCAATGTTTCTTTTTGGTTTGCCACATGGACAGCAGCTGTAACCGGAATCCCTGCTGCCACTGCCCCGGCCACCTTCCCACCCCCAGCCGGGCAGGATGGGGCTGGAGCTGTACCTGGATTTGCTCTCTCAGCCTTGCTCATGCATCTACATGTTTGCCAAGAAGAACAACATTCCCTTTGACTTCAAGCCCGTGGAGCTGCTCAAAGGTGGGGGTAGGGGGGAGAGGCCGAGCACTGTTCCCCTACCACACCCTTCCCTCTCCCTCCTGGAGAATGAACCCTATCACCTCCCACACACACACACACCCTTTTCCCTCTCTGCTTCCCTCATCCGTGAGACACTTGCCCCTTCCACAGACACACCCCTTTTCTTGGGTCCCCATCCCCTTCTGTGCTGTACCCTCCCTATTTACATAGTGCCACAATGCCCCTTTGTGGGAGACTAGCACATGGAGGCAAATCTGTCTGGGACTAGATCTCCTGGTTTATCTTGGCTTATGTGCGGCTACCTCACCTCCTGGGTCTGGTGGTGCAGATGTCTATCAAACAGGGAGAAGCAACATTACACACTCTGCTGCCTTGCTGCTCAGGCCCATCCTGTTAAGTGAGCTGGTGCATTCTCTCGGTGCTTCTCTGTGGGCACGTTCAAAGTGTCCCTTTATATCCTGTGTGCTCCTGCTGTACAGTAGTAGGGATACTTCCCTGATCCCCTCAAAGAAAGCAAGAAGAGCCTTTTACAAATGTTAATAAAGTGCTGGCCTACTCTGAAAACTCCCTAAGAATCCCATTACATGCATCCATATTTATTAGGATTCAGTGACTCCCGATCATATTTTCTGTTTAAATGAACAAGATTTGTTTTATCGTCAAACTCACCCTGGCATTTGAGAGTTAAGATGGGTTATTTCCTCTCATTTTATTCTCAGCAATTAAAAGCTTTAGGTCAAATGATTTCCTTAGTGATACACTAACCTTCATTGGGGTTGCACTGGTATAACTGGGGGCATAAATTGGTGAACGTTATGTTTATTGATAATTAATTGATGTTTATTAAAGATTTAGTTGGGGTTAGTCCTGCTTTGAGCAGAGGGTTGGACTAGATGACCTCCTGAGGTCTCTTCCAACCCTAATTATCTATGATTCTATGTTTCTATGAATGTGCGGGGCTGGCAGGTAGAAAACACTGTATTTTTCTTGTAAATTTAGCAAATTTAATCAGTAGTTACTGAGATACAGTAAAGATTGGGACCTTCAAGCATAAGTCATTTCATTAATTCATAAAGTCATTTTTCAGAATAACAGCACTCTTCAAACAAACTGTCCTGGTCCTAACATTTTGTTATGAACTAATGAAATTCTATCGCTGGTCACTCTTTGAGACAACATGAAACCCTGGATTATGCTGTCCATCAATGCCAGTCTGCCAGGGTCATCTTTATTTATTTGGGAAAGCAAAACTCCAATCTCAGAAGCTGACCTGACTTTTTAAATATTTATTATGGCAATAAGCCACGAGGCTGCCTTTTCACTTTTTGTAGAGAGTATTGTTGTGCAAAACCCAATCTATTCCAGTCTTGGACCACAAACATGTGATTGTATGTATAACAATTGCCCCTTGGGTAGTCTGCTGAGTAATCAACCCTGTGTGAATTTACACGCACTTGCGGCTGTTGATAGCTTTTTTCTTTTTGAGATGCTTTTAAAAACAGAGGTGAAGGGACTAATAAAGGAGAGCAAAGATTTATATCCCTTGCTTTCTAGGCTGGCCTGAGCTATCTTGGTGGTTCTTTATCCACCCTGATGCCACCTCTGGAAAAGCAAATTGGAAGTAGATATTTCTCCCTTACTTCATCCGAGGACAACTCATTGTTATTAATTAATTCTATAAAGTTAGACATGGGTTTTAACCTGCGTGATGTGAAAATTCCTTGCAGAAGGCAGTTTAACACTATGTGCACATCTGCTCCATTAAGGACCAGTCTGTCCCCTCATTTCCCTTCTTCCTTACTTTTGGCAAATATGTCATAAAAACATTCAGCTGCCTTTATTGAAATCTCCTCCTTCTTTCCAAGACTGGAGGAAATGCACTTCCCATTTCAGAATGGCCATTTGCAGGTAACTTTTTTCAGTGTTTTTCACCTACCACTAGCATTAACAGGAGTCAAATGACCGAATCCCTTGCAATGCACTGAAAGGCTTGACATAACTGTCAGACTGCAAAGACCCTGGCTGGACATTTTGGCTTTTTAGTTTATGTTCCTTCTTTAATTTGAAAAACACACCTCTTGAAAAAGCCCATTGACTTATTTACAACAAGGTGCCTCTAAGTGTCTGGCAGTGGCAAGAGCAAAATATTGCCACTAGTTTGACTAATCCCCATTAACGGATTCCAAATGGGCTATGTTGACAGCTCAGCTTCAGTTTCTATTGGTTTCTCCACCACTACTCTCGGATTGTTTTTCTTATTAATTATAACTCTTTTAGGGCTCAACATTCAAGAATTTAGCAACATAAACTCCCTGAAGAAAGTGCATATACTGAGGATGGAAGCTTCTCCTTAGGAGAGAGGTTAGAATGCAGAGGTAGAAACCTCACATCCTTGTTGCAGTATTTACACCATAACACTTCTGAGCTGCATGTTTGTCTGCTGCAGTTCGCCTCTACGAGGATCATGGGATGGTGTTTGGTCCTGCAGTGTGCTAGGACAGACATGCTGGTAACAAGGTGTCCTGGCTGGTTTCAGATTGCCAGAGGCACCCCCGAGAAGAGCAGTCTGGCTGAATGGTCTCCTGGGGCCCCAGAATGGAATCTCACCAAGGCGTGGGAGTGTTAGAACACCATGGATTGTATTGAGAAAAAAGTTGTAAGTGCAGGGGGCAGTGTGGCACTACGCCTTCCTTTTTCATTCAGACTGTGACGCATCTGAAGGGATCTTAGCACCTTTCCTGATACTAATAGTCACACAAACGTAGGGAGCTCAAGACCATAGGCGCCGACTCCATGGGTGCTCTGGGACTGGAGCACCCATGGAAAAAAATGGTGCTGAGCACCCACCGGCAGCCCCTGCAGTCAGCTCCTCTCCCCAGTGTTTCCTGCCTGTCGGCAGGCCCCACCAATCACTCCTCCCCCTCCCTCCCAGTGCCTCCTGCCCACTGTGGATCAGCTGTTCAGCAGCATGCAGTAGGTGTGGAGGGGCGGGGGAGGAGCGAGGGTGGAGTGCGCTGAGGGGAGGGATGGTTTAGGGTGGAGTAGGGGTGGGAAGAGGCAGAGCAGGGTTGGGTGCTTGGCAGAAGGGGTGGATGGGGGTGGGGCCTGGGACGGAACAGGGTCAAGCACCCCCCAGCAACTCAGAAAGACAGTGCCTCTGCTCAAGACCCCAAGTGAACAGAGAGCGAAATGGGAAAGCAGTGTTTCAAAAGCCAAGGAGAAGGGTTCCCTGACAGCCCCATTAGAATCAGTCTGGCTCTGAGAGAGCTTTGATTTATACGTCTTATCTTCTTTGCCAGGATGCAATCTGCAAGTTTTAAGTTTGTTTATATTTGTGGCGTGGGGAACAAGTGGAGTATTTTTGAGAGGATTCATTCTCAGAGCCATGTCTTTGTAAGGAACGTGTGCAATGTACTTTTCATAGCAACAAAAACTGACAAAATAAAGGCCCGGTCCAATGTCTGTTGAAGTCAACAGAAGGTTTCCCATTGACTTCAGTGGGATATTGGATCAGGCCCTAAAACAGCTGGGAGGGAAAAGGAAATGTAGAAAACACTACATTATACTTCATGATGATAATTTTATAAAACATCATTGGTCTGTGGTTCTTAACATGTAAAGGGTGCTGTGGGTTATCAGCAGAACAAGCTGTGCTGACCTTCTGGCTCCCGTGCTGTTCTCTGACCCCTAGCATCATGCTTTCTAAATGGAAGTGATATAAGGAGAAGAGGAGGAGGATGCAACTGTTCCCACCTTAGCTCACAGGCCTACTGTTTCCCCTTTTATCTGGACAGCACTGTGATTCTTCTGTCCCTGAGCCAGAAGCACAACACCCCACTCATTGGTACCCGTCCGACATACAGAAACGGGCCCAGGTAGATGAATACAGGCCCTGGCAACACCCTACTGTCTGAGCAAATGCTTCCAAACTTTTGTGGCTCAAGGTAAGTGGGCTAAATATCTAAAGTGCTGAATACTAGCACTTGCCAGTCTTATAAAAGGGCTGTGTTTAAATGGCCTTTGTATAAAGGGTTTGCCCTTTCTTTCCAATATAGTGCTCATCTTGCTATCCTTAGGTGTACGGAACAAGGACACAGGGAGGAGCTATATTTCCATTAGGCAAATCTACAAGACTGCTTTCTTTACCCATCATTTCTTTTCCCAGCACCACCAGACTACAGTATGTCTGGCATACTAGTTTAGTTTTTGGAGCAAGTCATGGGGCAAGTTTCCCTACTTAATCCAGGCTGCCAAGTACCATTCCCCGATCTGGTCAATTGTAATTAGTTTGAGTATTATCAGCACCCCTGAGTTCCAGACAGAGTCACGAGGGGGCATTTAACGTCTTTCTTAGCGTATATCTTGTGACCATAATCAGCCAATTGGTGAACATACAGAAATCCACTTTGTATTTAATATGTGTGTATACAATATACATATACATACACATCACTTACATGGTGCTATGATAATACAGATTATAATGATGATGCCATGTGATAAGCTACATGGACCTGGCTCTTTTCTCCCTCTAGTGGTCTGATGGAGAACAGCAAGATCATGCAGCAAGGCCCAGAGTCTTTGGGAGATTTGGTATGTCTCCTCTTACAGGGTAACAGATATATTTAAATTGATGAAACCAAATTTGCAGGGATCCTAGCACTTCACTTAAATTAAAAGGTTACTTCACCTACTAAGTAAGAGCAAAAGACAGTGTGAGAAGTGGACTATGAAACCTAATGCATATGCTGCTACCGTTTGATGTAAGGATATCTGAGATCCACAGATTGTTCTCAGAATGCAACAGGACAACGTCCAGCTGCTTGGAGGATCCCACTAAGCCTCATTCTGATTGCTGATACTTAGAGGTACAGAAAAGTAGAGGATTCATACAGCTCAGAACCGGATTAGCTCTCCTGTAAATATATGGAGCAATCTATGCAGTTCCCCATTTGGTAATAACTAAATTCCATTGCACGTGTATGGAAGCTAATCCTATTCCCTCCTCCCCATGCAGGAAGTGGTTCCCCTCTTCACAGGAAAGTCAATACCTCGAGAGAAGCTGCAGGAGGCTTTGGGTGAGCTGAATAATTCCCTGAAAAAGTTCACAGAGCAGTTCCTGCAGGACAAGCCCTTCATCATGGGCAGCAAGATTTCTCTGGCAGACCTGGTGGCTATCAGAGAGCTCACACAGGTAAGTGTAGGAGTGTTGTTAGTGAATTTTCAGCATCATGAAAACCTGATGTTGTCTATACTGCCTGAAGACCAGCATGTGGTGCTGGTACAGTTTCCTTGGAGATGGGAAGGAGGGTTTGATGCAGCACCACATGACTGAGAAGGGATGCAGGATTCAGCGACTTCACAAAGATGACAGATGCTATAAAACAGTCTGATCCAGTGTTGCTCTGCCCCCCCATCCTATGTTTTCTTTCGCGTCATTCCCTCATTCCAATTTCTGTCCTTCTTATGAAGAATTCAAATCCTATGAAGAGTAAATGAGGAGCAATGGGGAACTGAAGTTTAGATTAAAATAAAGAGCCCACCCCAAGGGGGGGCAGGCTTCCTCCCCTAGTCATTTCCCTGCTCCCAGTCTGCAAAATACCAGTCAGGGACTTCACAAAATACAGCATTTAAAGTGAAGTGGCTCCCATATGGATCCGTTGCTTGCCTGGAGTACTGTGTTACAGAACCTCCCACCTCTCCCCACACCCTCTCCTCCAGATGCTTTACGGGGCAGCACTGCCTCCCTCCAAAGAGCAGATCACCCTGCAGATAAACTTTTGAGAGGGCAAGAGAAACTGCTGATGCTGCGATTTTGATCTTAAATGATGATTTCATGTTTTCTCATTGACTATGCCTTAGTGCATGTGAGAACTGTTATACCTATTAAGCCAAACTCTCTGCTGGTGTAACTTCATTAGCTTCAATGGTGTTATGCAGCTGGAGAAATCGGCTCATTATCTCCTGACTTAACCTCTAGGAGCTAAGGTTTTACAATAAGCACTGCATGAATTGCAATGAGGATGTACCACCCTTCAGTCAGGCTCAGACATTTAGGTGCTGGAGCAGATTGAGGATGACATTGACACTAGTCAGCCAATTGTCTTCCCACTTTTGGCAGTTGCTTGTTAATCCAGCGCAGGATTCTGCTGTGCACAGTTACTTGAAATGAATTCCTCTCCTTTTCACTAACGTTCGGCTGCTGTGTCTTTCTTTCTTTGCAGCCCGTAGGTGCTGGTTGCAACATCTTTGAGGGCTGGGCCAAACTGAGGACATGGGGCAGCTAGGTGGAGGAAGCTGTGGGGAAGGAGCTCTTCCAAGAAGCACATGAATGGATCCTGAATGCCCAGGATTTGAGGAAAGTCCAAATTAACCCACAGATGAAGGAGCAAATGAAGCCCCAGTAGCTGAAGATGCTGAAGTAGGAGGAAAGGTGAAGTATTCTTTCACTGCTAGACTTTTCTGAACGTTTTTCTAAATCCAACCCCCCAAATTCCCCTCTTATGTGCAATTACTCTGTGCCAAGAAGAAAGAACTTGCTACACGTTTCACTTGAGTAGTGGAACTTTTCCATGTGTTATGTCTTTATCCTCTAACAATGAACCACAGCAGGGCACTTTAAAATTAGACCTTTTTTCCCTTAACCATTGCCTTTTTGTCGCTTAAAGGAGACAGTGTCTTGTCCCCAAAAATTCACTCATTACTATCTCTCACAGGGCTTCTTCGTTTCAGTCCTCTTAAATATCCTCATGCTGACTGTCAGCTTCTCTGCTCCTTGACAATTTTGAAAAACTCAAAAAGCAGACTTCTAGAAGAGAGTTTTCAACCCCCTTCCACCTGGATTTCTCTCTGTGGAAGCTTGCTAACCTCTGGGACATTTTAGCTCCTTGAGGCAGCACACGTTGTTCTCATTTTCCTCTCCTCATCATGTAATTGCCAGAGCCACTCTTCACAGCTGGTAGTTTGCTGCACAGAAGAGTGACTCATTCCTTGGTGAATTTTCTGTTCTAACCTCCTGTGCCCCATCTATCCAGGATTTTGTGCTCTTAAAATGTTGCTAGAAATAATGATGCCATGGGACACCCAAAGCAGTGTACTTTCTGTGCAGTTGCATGCCCGGAATACCAGCCATCAGGTGACTTCTATCACATGAAGTGCCAAATCTTTTGTGCAAGTCTTGGAAATGCACTGCCTGATGTGCTGTTACTGTTATAAAATAGAAATTAAAAATAGAAACAAGCATTTACTGTAGCTTATTCACATGGATATAACAGTCTTTCAGCCAGACAAGTAACTCTTGCATGTACAGTACTTCACTGTAATGTGTTTCCTAGAAAACTCAGAGCAGGAGTTGTGTACATTTATGTACTGACATTTTCTGAATCTGCTTAGACTATATCAGTCATTTATCTCTCAGATTCATCAGCTGACAGTATGCCTCTTCAGAATATTGCAAAGCATATGTTCAAAATAAAAACGCAGCAGTCTTTTGTCTTTGAGTGTTTCATTATCTTTGCTTTTAGAGGATCTGTGTTTGAAGTGCAGTCAACTTAAAGCAGAGCTTCGTTCCCTTCTCCTACATACACACTTTCCTTCCTTAAGAAGCTCCAGTTAGGGTTAGTGGATTTTGTTTTGTTTTTAAATGCCCTAATCTTCTGGAAGTGTCTATTTTCACTGAGATTTTTCCACTCAAAGGCTGTACATCATTAACTCCCCGTCACAAAATTCAAACCATGGGCCAGTCTCAGATTTTGCAGCTGAACTTTTTTATAATGATAATGTTATCCATTATCACAGTTGCCACTTCAACATAAAGAGTCAGATATTATAAATATATATTATGAATAGCCACATCAGTTGGACAGTAATGTGGGAGACATAACCTCTAAAACAGGCTTCCTGTATTTTAGCAACCACTCATGGAGATAAAATAGGCAGCTGTTAGTGGAAAGGAGAATATTTTCTTCACCCCATTTCTCCATGTGGAGTATCTAAATAAGAAGAGATACCGAAATGAGAAGAAACAATGAACAGACAGAAGGCAAAGAGTCCCAGCCAGCTGTAGGCACATAAACCCTTTTATCCATCTCCCAACAAAGGGTAGAAATAATTTCCAGTCTTTACAGAAGGTAAAACAATATGAAAAAGGCTGCCAAAACAAGAGAAATTAAATATCACAGTAAGTTGCATTCATGTGGTCACATGCATATTATTACAAGCACTCTCTGTCACGTGGTAGGGTGTGATAAATCAGTTGTGCCATGGTAGTCAGGCTGCCTGTCAAGACTTACTGTTACATTTCAGTATTCAGGTTATTAGTGTGTGTATGTGTTTTATGCCTTTCCATCCCCTCACCACTACTGTCCTTCTCCAGGTGCGAGAAGTAAACATTTGTTTTTAGCAGACGAAGGAAAGCCAGGGTAAACTCCACTGGCACATTTCCATCTGTGGCTTTGTTAAAGACACTCTTGATCAGGGAGTTGCATGAAGTAGGTGAACTGCCTTCCTGATAAGCAATCCATATACCTGCCTGCCAGTGCCACAGGAAGTGAATAGAGGGTTTCGTTTTGGCTTACTCCTTTTCCTTGGGGGGACATGGATCAGTGTTCATGTCCTGCTCCCGGGCAGTACCTGGCCCAGGCTGGGGAAACTAATGATCCAGCCAGCAGACCAAATTCAGTGGTGAATCTTGGTCACATGCCACTAGAGGCACACTGCACCTATGAAGTCTTAGACCCCATTCCCTTAGCAAATCACATTTCTCTGCCATGTGGAAATAACAAAAGCCAGGGCATCAAATCCATTGTATTATATTTTATTGTACAATCTGGTAAACAGGACACTCAGCTTTGGAGGATCCAGGTGACTGAGCCCTGGAAGTGCTTTTCCTGTCCTGTCTGGGCAGGACCAGGCCTGTGAACGACAGCGGGGACACTCGTGGCTGTGGCAAAGTGTTCATAAAAGGCCAGGCAAAGCAAACCTCCGCAGTCACCGGGAGAGGAACGGACGTCGGCCAGGCTGTCCCTGCTGTGTTCAGGGGTCAAGGTAGAGAGACACAGAGGAGGGTGTCTCCAGACGCAGCCAATCGCAAGCCCCGGCGCTCGCTCTCACCCCCTGCTCGGCAGCGCAGCGTCTGACTCTGCACGCCGCGGTAGCTGGTTTGTGGCGCTTGTCTCAGCCATGCCGTTGCTGGAGTTGGACACCAGCCTCCCCGCCGCTCAGCTGCCCCAGGGCTTAGCTGGCAAGCTGTGCTCGGTCGCTGCTGCGATCCTGAACAAGCCCGAGGAGGTGAGTCTGCTGCCCCGGCGTGCGCAGCGCAGCGCACTCTGGTCTGGCCGCGCAGGATGGATGCGGCCTTGCAGGTAGCTCCCCTGGAGGAGCAGCTGGGCCTGCGGCCGAGGCACAGAGCTTGTCCCTAGGGGGACAGTAGCAGTGAGTCTGTTTAGTGGCAGTTGCTCTGCCGGCTAGACTCCCAGTTTTCTGCTGGCCCCGCACCCCCTGGGGGTATGGGCTCGATGGGAGGGGGTCATGGTATGGGAAAGACAGAGAATCACTGGTGTAGGGCTCCTTGTGGGGCCGTGAGTAGATTTCAGGGCGGGCCACCACATAGGGCCAGCATTAGACTCGCTGGGGCCTAGGCCAGAAAGCCAAAGTCCCACTGAACCCCGCCCCCGGGGCTGAAGCCTGAACAATATAGTTTTGTGGGAGGGCTGTGCAGCATGGGGTTCCAGACAACTGCCCTGCTTGCAAGCCCCTAATGCTGGCCCAGGCTTTTCTGTGCAGAAAACTAGTTATTGTGGCACAGATGAGCTGTGGAGTTTTTGTAGCATGTTGAGGGGGAGAAGGGGGCAGGCTCAGAAAGAAAAAGGTTGAGAACTCCTGGTCTAGGGCATCCTAATAGGAGGGAAATGGAGAGGCAGGATTCCCCTGGGGTGCATGGGGTGGGTGGCCCAGGGCACCAGCTCTCCTCACGACACACACTGCTCATATCTGTGAGGCTCGTGTTCTGTTTCCTTCCCTCCCGTGGCTGTTTCTCTGGGTGTGCTCGGCATGACAGACGGTGAGCGTCACTGTGAAGAGCGACTTGGCCATGGTGGTTAGCGGCTCTGCAGCGCCCTGTGCTCAGCTGCTCGTCTCATCCATTGCGGTGGTGGGAACCGCGGAGCAGAACAGAGGGCACAGTGCCAAGTTCTTTGAGTTCCTTACCAAGGAGCTGGGGCTCGATGCAGACAGGTGAGTGCAGTGCAGAGAGAGCAGGGGGAGATGTATGCAGCAGGTAGAGGGGAGTTTCATGCAGCGCCCCAGTGAGACCCAGATCAGTGCTAATCAAGGTCTGTGTTTAAGTACAAGTAAAGGAAGCTTATAAGAGGCCTTGACAGGGAGAGCCTCTCTCCTCCAGTCCTCCTGATTTTCCCCCTGCCCCATCAGTAATTTGCTGCACTCATTAGACTGGGCATCTTCCTTCTTGTTCCTCTCCTGGCTTTCTCAGGCTGAGCCTAATTGTGAGAATGAGGGGTAAAGTCCCAGGTGTAGTCAAAGCAGAGTTACCCCCAAATGCACTGGTGTAATGATGGGATCAGAGAGGGCCTGGTGGCTCATGAGCAAGGATTTTGGGGTAGAGGGGTTAGAAGCAGAGCTACATTGGTGTGAAACCAGAGAAAGAGGAGATATGTCAATTGAATGTCATTATTCTTAGGGCTGGATGAATTGGGTTCCCCTATTCTGGTACTTAGCAGCTCTGACTCCACGTCCCCACCATGTCACATAAAGCCCACTATACTATTAGTGTCACGCTTGAACCAACTAACTCCTCAGTAGGGCTAATTATTGTCTTGGATGTCAGAATTTATTCCGTACAGAAAAAATAATTTTTTTTTTCTATTTAAAGAAAAGGCCAGACACATCCACCACGACCCATCAGTGCAAGGTGGTAGCATAGGGTTTAGTTTGCCTTTCAGGTGGATTTGTCGGTCTCTGCTCCTTTCTCTCTTGTTCTCTCATTACTCCAATAGCAGCAGAGAGGAAAAAACTCGCTCCATGTATTTCACAGCTCTGCGAAGAGAAGTCTCTTATCTTTCCCTTTGTGTTTATATGGGGGAGAAATTGTCTGTATTGAATTATTTATGACCAGCAGATGTTTGTCTAAAAAAAAAAAAAGTCATTTCACAGAATAAGAGAATTATTAACTAGGTTCTAGGGCAGTTGCCTAACTGGCTGCCCATTGCATCGTGCTGCTAGTAGGTCTTGCCTCCTAGGCAGTAACACTGGTGAACAAAAGCTTGGTGGACATGGATGGTGATTTGAAAATAACCAGTGTGTAACAGCTAAGGGAAATACAGAAAACATAAACAGGGCAGATGCCTGAAATGAAAAGGCAGTGAATTCCTGTTTTCCGTGTGACCAAGGTATTTTCTACGTCCAAGAATAGCTCTAAATTCAGCATTCTGTGCAGCTGCACCAGTGCTGACCCTGGTTGAGCTGCAAGGGTAGCCAAGGACATGCAGGGCTTTGCACTGACTGAACTGGGTGGGGCTTATTCTGTTCTGAACATAAGTAACCCCATTTAACATAATCAGTGCAAACCCCAGTGTAGCTTGCTCTTCTCTCTGTTGGGGGTCAGCAGACACTCAAATACTACAGCAGAGAGAATTTACATATACCGTATATACTTGTTCATTAGCCCGTTCGTTTATAAGCTGACTCCCCAAAACAGATAGGTAAAAATAGCAGAAACTGTGTGACCCTTTCATAAGCCAACCCTATATTTCAGGGGTTGGAAAACTTTGGCTCCTGGCCCATCAGGGTAAGCCGCCGGCGGGTTGGGACATTTTGTTTACCTGGAGCGTCTGCAGGCATGGAGCCCCTCAGCTCCCTGTGGCCATGGTTCACTATTCCCAGCCAATGGCATGCCACTTCCTGCAGCTCCCAGTGGCTGGGAACGGCGAACTGCGGCCACAGGGAGCTGAGGGGCTCCATACCTTCAGATGCTCCAGGTAAACAAAACGACAATGTATTAGATATTCAATTCAATGATTCCATAGAGTTTAAAATCATCAGATTTTGGTGTAGGCCTGTTTATAAGCCAACCCCCGCTCTTTGATGTGTCACTTTTTTACCAAAACATTTGACTTATGAACAAGTATATACGGTAAGTACCTTGGATAAATAGATAGTTAACAGTTTAACTTTTTGAGGGTGTGGACAGGACTTTAGAACCCATTCACACACTGTCCCATAACCTGCTCCTATTACAGTCAGAGCCTTTAAGTCCAGACCACTGAGAGCTATGTTTAGCGGTGTGTTTCTGGGTTGTTGAGAGAACTTACTGGAGATGATGTTCCATTACAAAATAATAACCTTTCCTTTCCTCCTGTGTTCTCTCCTCTTCCGCATGCAAAGGATTCTTATCCGCTTTTATCCCCTGGAACCTTGGCAGATTGGCAAGAAAGGAACTGTCATGACTTTCTTATGATCTCTTCAAGAAACCCATTGAAAAGAAACCCTTGTGGAGGGCACAACCCAAGGATGGCCAGCTCTACCTGTTTGTTTCTATGGAAGATCTGATATGTATCCTTCTGCACCTCCACTCATGTAGTTCCTTTCTGTTTCTGCTTCCTCTGCGCACACAGCTCCAAAGCAGGGCTTACCAGCCAAACTCTCTGTCAGTAACAGTTGGAAATCTTTGTTTCACACCTGTCTTGTGGCCCAGAGACAATGCAGTTACCTGTGATCTCAAACAAAACTTGAATCGTGAAGTCTGTGTAGCTGGGAGTTTGTTTTGTCAGCAGCAGCATCATGATGGCCTTCCTTATATGGATCCGGTTAATCCAAGTTCTATAGTCTTTTCCTTTAGCAATGAACAGTTCTTTATTTCTGTTCCGTGACTGGATCATTGATAACTGACTGGGGAGGTTCTCCAGTTTTGTTCAGCCTGAGGGCTGCTTTGCAAGAGAAAGACAGATCCTGTCATGTGCTAACCTTTTCTCTTCCCTGTGAAATTCAGTCTGTTCTAGAAGTCCATGGTCATAGCTTGAGAGTTTATGGGCTTAACTTCGCCATCAGATAGAATGCTGATTGGGACCATGTCCCTGTAGACTCTTCTACACCAGAAGTCACTAAGGGTATGGCTACACTTACATTTGTACAGCGCTGGGGCCTACAGCTGTCTTCGTACAGCTGTGTAGGGAAAGTGCTGCAGTGTGGCCACACTGACAGCTACCAGCGCTGTAGTGTGGCCACATTTGCAGCGCTGTTGGGAGTGGTGCATTGTGGGCAGCTATCCCAGTGTTCAAGTGGCTGCAACGTGCTTTTCAAAACAGGGGGGTGGGGTGGAGTGTGACAGGGAGCGTGGAGGAGACAGAGAGAGTGGATTTTTGGAGCTGACACTGTTCTCAGCTCCCTGCCTTGCAAGTTCTAAGGACTGGAAGATACACAGCATCTACCTTCAATCATTTTAAAAGCTTTGACCCTCCCCACCCCTCTCTTATTCAACTAAATGCAAGTTATGCACTCCTAAATAGCCTTCAGACCACATAAGCAGCTGCTCAACACGGACTCCCCTCTCTCCTCAAGCAAACAGCTGTGAACATTCCAAAGCAATTCCCCTGCCTCTGCTCACTGGTTGGAGCAAAGAGCAGCTGTATTTGTGTTTTAGATAAGTAGCTCCAGGAAGCTCGGAGTTCCTTTTGGTTGTGGACAGGAATTCTGGGATAGTTCTTAATACCCTGGAGGCCAATAAAAGCGCTTTTGGTGGCCACACTTGATGAGCAGCGCTGCATCACCAGCGCTGGAATCGCTACACCCCAAGCAGACCAGGTGTACAGCCAGCGCTGCAGCCAGGGAGTTGCAGCGCTGGCTGTGCTTTGCAAGTGTGGACACAGAGTGAGTTGCAGCGCTGGTGATGGGGTTACAGTGCGGCAACTCTCCAGTGTAGCCACGCTCTATATGTTGCTTGTCTGGCAATAGGCACTAAACTAATTCAGAGTAGTTAGCCTAACTCGCTGCCACTGGAGGGCAGAGATTCGAGGGGACCTGAGATCTTTCACTTCCAACTTCTGTGAACATTTCTTCCATTCTAAAGCTCGCCTCCCCCCTACCCCATTTCTGGGAAGAGAGAATATTGGTCTGAGGGAAGAATCTTTTAACTTGTATGGGATGGCTGGGCTAGGGCTCCTCTCTAATCTCCTGCTCTGAGCTCTATCTACTTCACTAGGATCTTTGGCTTGCAAAGGTGGATGTTTCCATGTTCGTTCAGTAGACTTCTGTAGTTTAATATCAATGTGCATATTGTGGATTGGGGTATGTGTGGAAGAGGGCTACTTATTGCAGAATAATTTCATACCCTAGGACGTGGAGCCCAGGAAATTGTTTTGCTGGTTCTGGTAATTAGTTTCAATTCCTGTAACTTGTCTCCTTGTCCAGTACTTTCCCACAACCCTCTCACCGCAGTGAACAATACCAGAACACTTTTTATTTTACGAATGCTTTCAGTGTTCTGTGGGTGTTGGAGAGGAGCTGATGAACTTGCACATAAGTGACTGACTTCTTGCAGTACCTGTTTTTTTTTTTTTTTTTTTCCTTATTGGCCAGGGCCTTGCTACAACTGCTGTAATGTCCATTCTTTTAGTAGGGGAGTTTTTCTCTTGGGGCCCTTCTGGTTGGTCACTTTATAACTGGCTTATACACAATATTTTTTATTTTTTAAAAACCCCTCAACTCCCCTAGTTATCATCATATATGAGATTTCCTTACTTTTGCATTTCAGTCAGCAGAGATAATGAAGACAGAGTTGTCAGTTTCATTTATAGTCACTTTCTAAGGTCCAAATCCTGCCAACATTTAGGCACATGAATAATTGCACTGAATTCACTGGGATTATTCATGTGAATAAATGTTTTGAGGGTCAGGATTAAATTGTTCATTTTCTGGTTCTGATGTACTACTACAGTGTTTAATTGTCAGGTATTTACAGCATTGCAAGGGAATAATTACATTTAAAAATGAACTAATTTCCTCTTTCATTGCTCCCAGAATACGTTTTATTCCAGTTAGTGTTTGTAATTTTTTTTAACACACAATCAAAAATGTGGATGTCAAGTTGGAAGTATCTTTCATTTATTCAAAAATAACTGAAACCAATGAGGTTATTCAAAAATAATTAAAACCGAATGATTAATATCTGAAGGTAGTTACTACACATGCAGCATAACTTTCTTCCATTGTTGCAAAATCACTGTCCGCTAAATAAAATATGCACTAAGTGCAGATTTATATGTTAGTGTCATGAGTTGGACGTTTATCTGGTCAATAAAACTTTTTATCAAAATACTTTTAGTGTGTGTCAATTCACTAGATTATAACAATACTTTCATTTTGCTTCCCTTTCTCCTTGTATCTCACTCACCCTCTCTAAGCATACTGGGGATGCAGCTACAGCTCAAGTTAGCACAATTTGTCAGATGCTAATCCAATCACTCATTGCTACTATTGCAATCATTCTCTGCAGGTAAAGTGTGAAGTTGCAATGTGGCCACTCTCCCTTAAGCTTGGCTAGCTTAAGTGGAGTAACTTGAGTGAGTAACTCAAGCAAACTAGTGAAAACTGAGCAACTGACAGGGAAAGAATTTTTACTGACACTTTTAAAAACACTCTGCTTTTTGTTAGCACCTATTTAACGTAAGTAAATAACATTCTGGAGAAAGGACATTTTTCTTAAAAATTCAACAGCTCACTTTCAGTTAAGGTGTGAGAACATACAATAAACACTGGAATGATGGGCTGGGGAAACAGGAAGGATTGTGTAATTTGTGAATATATAGAATAAAGAAGGAGGGCAGTTGAGAAGGACTGGAAGGAAAGAAAAAGACTTCAGTGTTTGAGAAAATGAGTTTCAGATGAAGCTAGGCATCCATGAAGAAATGTCAGAAAGGCAACCAGAGAGAGAGGACTGAACAGACAACTACAAACAGAGAAAAGGCAGTAGTTGAATCCATGAGTGGTAAAATCCCAGGAAGGGGATATAAAAATGAAACAAGATATCAAATGCAGGAACCTGATGGACACTGGTGGAAAAGAGAAGGCAGCAGGAAGAAAAGCCTGGAAAGGGGATAGTGAAGGAGGGTGAGCAGCAAGACGCTGGAAGCAGAACCAGGGTCTTGATTCAACACAGCACTTAACCACGCTTAATATAAAGGCTGTGGAGATGTCCAGCCCCTCAGGCAATGCCCTCAAGCTTAGATGTGGTGATGACAGCGCAGAGGGACTTGGTGGCACACTGAAGAGCCAGGGACACATCACCTAGGGTGACCAGACAGCAAATGTGAAAAATCAGGATGTGGGTGGGAGTAATAAGAGTCTATATAAGAAAAAGACCCACAATTTGGGACTGTCCCCATAAAATCAGAACACCCCATCACCCTGAACGCAGGTGGGGTTTTAAACGCATGGTGATAGGTGTTCCTGGCGGGCGGGCTCTAGCCAGTCACTGGTCGAACACGAGGCGGGGGGGAGAAGCTGCGTTATGGCCCGGTGCGTGTGGGACACGGTGGACGAGGGAGAGAAGCACCCCGACGTCACAAGAGAGCGGGCAGGACGAGTCACGGGACGGTACCTCTCGAGGGCCAATGAGGGAATAGCACAGCGCAAGCAGCAGGCGCGCGCTAAGGTCATGACGGCAACGACGTGCCGCTGTCACGGCATCATGGCATTCCTTGACGATGGGACCCCGTGACAGCGCCCAGGGGTGCTGGAACGGAAGGGACGAGGCGGGGCGCATATGGGAGGCACAGCCTCCCGGCGGGGACGCTATCACTGGGAAGCTGACCGCAGTCCCCTCGGCCACACCCTCTCCTAAAACAGCATGTCATTCTGTATCCAGCATCTCTATTGGCTGGGTGGGGAGTCGCAGCTCAGCCAATGAGCGGCCGTTGTATTGGCCTGCTGGGCTCCAGGGGCCCGGGAGGAGGTTGCCGTGGAGACTGCAGGTGAGGCTCCCCCTTCCATGTAGAACGGATTCCCCTCAGCGGCGCGTCACCCCCCTATCCCCGTCTTAGGCGGGCTGCTCTTCCCGCTGCTTACCCGGCCGGGCCGGGCCAGCTGGTAGCCCGGAGCGGGGCGGCTGGGAATTGACGCTGGGGCTGCACAAAGGGCTAGGGCGTGGGGAACTCTCGGGGAAGCAGCGGGGCCGGTACCTGTGTGGGGAGTGCAGGCTGGAACCTGGCCCTTCTGCTGACGGAGCGGAGGGCACAGTGCTACCGGGCACCTGTATGGAGAGCGGGGGTGCAGCCCTGTCCCTGCCTGTATGGGGGGTCAGCATTGTTAGGGGAGGCGGTGCGGTGGGGGAGCGATCTCCGCAGGCCAAGCCTTACTTACGTTAAAGGTCCCCAGATAAGTGGGGAGCTCTCTAGTTCCAGAACCCACAGAGGTCCCAGTTTCCACTGAAGGGTCTGAGGGACTCTGAGGGGCCCCATTTCCACCCCTCTGTCTGCAATTGTGTCACACAGGCCTATGGCTGGATGGAGCCTCCTGTGAAGATTCTGCTGTGCTCCTGCACCGTTTACAACAGGGTTTCTCAAACACTTGGATGCTGAGCTCCTTTCAGGAAATGTAACAACTCTCCCCCCTCCCCTTGCTAAAGGCCTGCCCATCATCATTTATGTATCTACTTCCTCTCCCGTCACTCCTTCACACCCCTGCTCTGGCAAGTGGCACCATGTACATGACTGAAAACTATCACCATTAGCATTTGGTCAAAAATTACAGTTTATGAAGAATGAACTTTTCTAAAACCTAAATTTAGTAGAAGTTCTTCTACAACTTTAAAAAAAAAAAAGTTACTGAAAACCTCTGTCTTTAAACAAATATTCCCTTATAGCATGTGAAACCCAAACATAACTGCAGTGAGAACCTATGTGAAACTCACAAGAACAATGCAAAATGAAAATGGAACATAAATAGTTAAGTACATTAGAATTAGAAAATTATTTTGGTTTTAATAAAGAGCCATACTACTAAGTCAGCAGACCCCATCAGCTCCCCCACTCCAAACTGTAGCACCTCCTGCCTGCTGGCTGCCCTGGCAATCAGTGCCTTCCCCGTCTTTCCCACGTCTCCCACCTGCGGTGATCAGCTGTTTCATGGTTCACAGGAATCTCTGTTGGGAAGGAGAGGGGAAGAGCGAGGGCATGGCAGGCTCGGAAGAAAGGGTGGAGTCGGGGCAGCACAGAGGGTTGAGCACTGAGAACCCCCCAGCACACTGGAAAGTTAGCATCTGTAGCTCCAGCCCCAGAGTCGTCAGTTGTGTAAGGAGCTGCATATTAACCTATGAAGTGCCACATGAGGCTCCGGAGCCGCAGGTTGGCCACCCCTGCTCTGCTTTCTATTTTATTTCTCTCCCTCTGTCATAATTTGTCTGTACTAGAGCTAAAAGTAACTTGACCATTATTAAAAAGTTTATATTTGAGCAAAATGCAGAATTAAAATTGTTACCATTCACATATTTTTCTTTATAGCTTTAATTGGTCTAGTGCAATATCAGCTGAGCTACTGAATTCTAATCCTGCGTCTACCAATCGGGTGACCATATTTCCCAAAGGAAACTAGGATACCGCATGAGGCTGGCCTGAGGGTCTCTGCCCCAGACATGGGGCTGGGGTTGACAGCCGAAGCCCTGTTGTCGCTGGCCCTCCTCAAACATTCCTTTATGCCGCCCTAGGGGGCATGCTCCACATTTTTGTCAGAACTGGGCATTTGTCCCATTTCTCTTGCCATCTGATCAATTGACAAGAGCCAATGGGACAAATGCCTAGTTTTGCCAAAAAAAGTTAGGCTATCTGGGATAAGACTTAAAAAGGGAACTGTCCCATCCAAAATGGGACGTATGGTCACCCTATCTCCCAATGACTTGCTGTCTGACCTTGAGCAAGTCACTATGGCCCTGATGTAGCCAGATTCTTAAGTATGTGTTTGAACTTAAGCTTGATTAAACTTAAATACGTACCTAACTTTAAGTATCTCACTGAAATGGAGCCATAAAGCCAAATGTTTTTTAGAGCTGGTGATAATTTAATTTGGAGTCATGGATGTTCAGTATAGATCTAGGTGAAAATTGGACTTTTGGTTTTATTGGCAATTTAAAAAAATTGAAGAAAAATGGTTCAGAGTCAGACCAAAAATGAATTTATTTTTTTTAGCAAATTAAAAAAAAAGAAGTTTTTAGGCAAAACAAAATATTTTGTTTTGACATAATCAAAACATTTTGTTTTGAGTATTTTAAAATGTTTTTGAATTTTTAAAAGTAAAAATAAAGGAAATTTTGAGACAAAAAAATTTCAGACTGAAAATTTTGCCCAGCTCTAGTTCTGTAAATTCTGAAAATCAGGCCTCTGTTTCCTCCATTTATAAAACGGCGAAAACACGTACATGTCTTGCAGGGATTTTGAAGCTTTGTTAATTAATGCTTTGAAGATGTAAAGTACTTTATGTTATTGTGCAATTGTCTGTGTAAGTTGGATGCAAGTGATGGAAGTTTCAGTGGGGGGGAGGGGAAATCAGTGTGTGTGAACCAACAAAATGTGACCATTTCTGAATGAGTTAAATTAAAGTAGAAACATGCTTTCTTTACACGTGAAAGAGCTCATCAATGATGTCTGAATTCATTCAGCTCATAGTTCAGCACTCCCACTGCTTCCTGCTGTAATTAATTCTGGAGTTACCTTGCTATTAATAGGGTCTACAATATAAAAGACTGTTTTTAGCCCGCTGTGCACGTCATTTTTTTGTATGTCTGCTGATGTGAAGGATTTGTCTCATGGCAGTGAAAATTTAAAATAAAACATACAAATTCCTTTCATGTTCTTTTGCCATTACTTGCATCGTACTTCAATAAATTAATAGAATGAAAATCATAGGTTTAATTTAAATGAAAAATCACTGGTTTAAAATGTGAATACCAGTTTTCAAATTTTCTATCCATGTTAAAATTGCTAGGGATATTAACCTCTCTCTCCTTTCAAAATGGAGAAGTATTTATCATAGAAGTTTAGCTTCTTTTTGTTGCTGAATATTTACTTGATAGACCTCTATGGGTATGCAGCTCTAAAGTCCTGCTTTTCCAAGAGGGATGACAGAGACACCATCTTGTCATTGGCCCACCTACATTCTGTATAAGGTATTGATACTTGCCCTAGTTCCACTTCATAAAAGTTAGCAGCAGTAGCTGGGAGCCCTAGTGTAGAGGGCTTGCCAGCTTGTTTTGAGTAGTAGGTCAATTGGATGTGCTCTGACGCAAGCCATCTGCCTCCTCTGACCGTCAGCTCCAGGAAAACTTTTTTCTTGATTTCTGTCTTGTTCCACAGACTCTTGTTGTGGGAAGAGCATTGGGATCTAGCCCCAGAAATGCATCTGTGAACAGGGATTCTGGCCTTGTGCTCCTGATACAGGGGCAGAAAGTCAGTCCTTTTCTCAGAGCAGGACTTTTTCCATAATTTAAAGAAAATGACATGGAGTAGGTAGACTACAGCAATGCACCACAAGGAGGCAGAGTTGAGGCAACACAGGCAAATTTATCTTCATCATTTTCTGACATTTAAGTGGTTAATTGGCAGCCTTAACATTCATTTAATGTAATATTTTTGTATGTTCTCAAGAATATCATATCTAATGTTGGGATTACATTTAATATTACTGTTACAGAACACATAAATCTACAGCTGACTAATGTACGATAGTTACAAATGCATTGCAAATATTCATTATTTTCTCATGTTTAAAGTCTTAAAAGCAGAAAGAAAATAAGGAACAATTGAATTCCCTTTCATCTTAATTATTATGACTTTATTTACAATTGTTTTTAAGATTATTGTTGTCAATTCTTGTTTATATTATAAGGTGCTATGATGCTTGCAAAAATTTCCAATTAAATTGTTAAATAATGATATGTTTTTAATAATAAATGCTTTCCATTTATAATAAATATAATTCTAATCCCTGTTTGCTCTTCAGACCTATTTGTGGCTGGCTCTCCACGTGACTCTAGTGGGAGAATCCTGCTGAACATGGTAAGATGGCAGTCTAGCTCAAGCTGCTTATCAGACATCATGGTGGTATGGTTCTCTGAGAGAGCAGCGAATTCTTGGTGTCATATGTTGCTTGAATCCTTTTATGTGTGTGATGTGAGAAACCAAAAACAATTTTCCATTTTTCCTTATCCCGAGACTTAGCCACTCTCTGTGGAGTGTTAATTGGCACCTCTAGAACACTGCATTTTCACTAATTATCCTTGTAGTGACTTGGTAAATTAAGGCTCTTCTCTGTATTCCATATGTCCATTCTGCTGGCCCCATGATTCCTAGGGATGGTTTAAATTTCCTCCCCTGCCATTAAAGGAGCTTCCTTTGTCTTGATTGTCATATTCTGCAGTTAGTGGTGGATCAAGTAACCATTATATACTGAAGTAGTAATAATTTCTTGTATTTGCAGTGCTAACCCAGGTTTTATTGTGAGATTTTTAACTAGAGAGGGAAATTATACAAATTCTGGTGGCAAGAGTGAGATGAGGAACTGAGCCAGATATGAATTTCATGTATGTACTGTAACTGTTTCTTGATTCTCGTTCTTAGATCAGAATTGCAGCACTGAATGCCAGCTCCACAATTGAAGATGAGCATGAAGGTACCTTCAAAAGTCACAAAACACAGACAAAGGAGGCTCAAGTAAGTAAAACAATTTTAATAATGTGGAAAATTGACAATGAATCTCTTCTGATATGTTCTAATCTCCTGACATTGGGTCTGTTCTCTTGTAAATTTTTGGTTCTATGGGTAGGAGCTACATTAATATTCTCATCTCCTAAACCTAGCCCTTTAGCATACCATGACTCTACTGAAATGGGATACAGTGTGTCTGTGTGGCTTATTTGTGAGTAGGCTGCATTAGTTTAGGAGCTGAGTTTCCTGTCTGCTTGTTGAAGAGTTGAAGAAATATTAGATATTGGAAGAGATAAGCTGCCTGACTCTACTTTACGATACAAACTGAGGACATTTCGATAGGAATGATCTCAGTTTCTCAGCTTTGTGAATCATTCCAGTCATGGTAGTTAGGTAAACTGAGGGTATGTCGACACTATCTGCCGGATCAGCGGGCAGCGATCAATGCAGCAGGGACTGATTTATCGCGTCTAGTCTAGATGCAATAAATCAACCCCTGAGTGCTCTCCCATCAACTCCTGTACTCCAGTGCCACAAGAGGCATAGGCAAAGTCCACAGGGGAAATGGCAGCAGTCAACTCACTGCGGTGTGTCGATCTTACGTTGACTTCAGCAAGTTATTCACATAGCTGAAGTTGCATAACTTAGATCAATTCCCCTCCTCCCCAGTGTAGACCATGGCTAAGCAAAGATAATCTAGAGGCAAAGTTCAAAGTGCTGATTAAATCTCATTCAGAAGTATAATTATAATTCATTTAATTATAGACAACTAGTCTGAGTACAGTTTGTTTCTGTATAATACTCTCCTGATTTGCAAAGAATGTCTCATTGATACAGATTATTGCAAGAAAAAAGAGATGTAATGTGATAACTTTTCAACACCGCAGCTGATCAATTCCAATATTTCAAGAATGGTCTAGGCTTCAGTAGGCAGAACCTTATTGATCTTGGTAAAAATCGGAAAAATCAAAAGGGGGAAACAGCTGGAGCTACAGGCATGTTGATTAGTAGAACTAGCAGCTTAAACTACCCCTGTAATTGTTTATAGACCAAAGATCCGGTTGATGGCAGCTGTCAATCTTTTTTCCTCTCCAGACATCTAGACAGACTTATTTGGAGTGTTGGAGAGGAGTCGAGGGTTGTGATACATGTAGGTACTAATGACATAGGGAAAGGTAGGAGAATGATCCTGGAGGCCAAATTTAGACTGGTAGGTTAGAGATTAAAATAGAGGACCTCCAGGGTGGCATGTCTCTGATATGCTGTAAAAATTGAGAGCAATGGGACCACTCATGTAGCTCTCTCAGTATAAATGAGATGGTGCTGCTGGCAGGGCATTCTCTTTGAGAGGTCGTTGATTTTGGAACCCCCTTTCCTTGGTCTACCAGAGCCCAGGTTTGTTAACCACATGGCCATGCTCCACACCCCATCCTTTCCCCCTCCTCTTTGTTTTGCTTGTTGAGGAGAGTTTTGGCTGAGGGGGACATATTTATGGGCATTGTTTGCAGTGGTGGTGTAGCTATGAAGAATTGCTCTATGTAAGATTCAAAGCTTCTCTCTTTCACCAACAGATGTTGGTCCAGTAAAAAATATTGCCTTACCCACTTTGTGTCTCTAATGTTTATGGGCAGCCCTTTTTTATGTTGTGATTTTTAATTATGAGATAGGCACCAAGAGCACTGAATGGGCATCTGTAGTTGTATTTTAATAAACTGAAGAAATACATTTATTTTTCTGTAGCTGAGAGGTGGACTTTGCTTCCCCTTCTTCTCCGAAGTTACTTTAATGATTAACTCCTCATGGCGATTGGAGTGCCTGTCTCAGTTCTTAGGCTTCTGTCATATAATAAAGACTGTGCAGGTGCAAGAGGCTTCCCACATGGAATTCATTGTAGGATCAATGAATTATTTAGCTAAGATGATTGATAAATCATCATCTTTATCAGATAGAAATAGTTAAAAGGAAAGAACGTGTATTTATTGTTAAAACCTTAGATTTTACAGCTTCACTTAGGCCTTATTCATACTGTGTATGAAATTCTAGCAGCTACCATATTTAAGTAGAGCAGTTGCTAGCAACAACTGAATTAATTTTCCTGACCAGTGTAGACTGGGTTTTTTCTATTGTAAAACTATGCTGAATACTAACCACTTTGACAGGTGGCTTTTAGTATGGTTTTATAACTAGATTTAAAAAAAATATTTTACAAACTGCAAAGGGAAATGGTGATAGAATTCTAACAACAACAACTGCGCTTAGCCTGATTACAACTATTGGCCCCAATTCAGGAGAGGCTACCTATTCAGAGAGGGTGCTTTATTGTTCATATTTATAAAGAAACATACTTATTCCATTTAAGCAAATGGGATTTAAGTATGTGCTTAAAGTTAAGCGTGTGCATGAGTGCTTTCCTGAATAGGGATTGACAGAAATGATTTCCTGAATAATGGCCATGGTATGCATGTCATTTTAAGGCTGTATTAAACACACCTTTTTTTTTTCCCCCAGGCAAATTGCTTTTGACTTCCACATATTTTCTTAAAATCTCTAATTGTATTGCAATGATTCTCCTTGGTGGTTCTAATATTTTATTCTTTTATTTCTGAAGACTATTAAATAAAAAGTTAAGAGAAAAATCAGTAGAGCAAATCCATTACATATATTTGCTCCTATTTTAAGTTTTACTTCTGCATAGGAGTTGTAATGATTTATGTTGTTAATTTTGTTATTTTGACCCACAGGAAGCAGAAGCTTTTGCTCTGTATCACAAAGCTTTGGACCTTCAGAAACATGACCGATTTGAAGAGTCTGCCAAAGCTTACCATGAGCTGCTTGAGATTCGTCTTCTGCAAGAGGTCAGTGAAATTTAGGGAGTCAAAGTGAAAGATAGCCACATCTTTATTGCATTTTGTGTCACTCCATTGTGTCTTGGCCATGGATGACTCAAAAATGTAATGTTGGTTGTCAGTTGGCTGGTTATTTGCTGCTGTTTATCACTAGTCTAATTCCTGATGTCAAGGGTACAATTGTTTTGTTTACAATTTTCAGGCAGTTCTCTCTGGTGATGAGAAAGAAGGGTTAAAACATCCAGGCTTGATGTTAAAATATTCCACCTATAAAAATCTAGCACAGTTGGCAGCACAGCGAGATGACCTGGAGACAGCCATGGAGTTCTACTTAGAGGTACAGTATAGTCTGAGTACAGTATGAGAGTCTCAATATTTACTAGTCTTGCTGAAGTAGATGTGTGAGACCCTCACTGTATTTTGTATAAATGATTTGCATTAGGGCTGGCAAGGGATTAAAAAGGTTAAACACACGATTAAACAGTAATAGAATACCATTTATTTAAATATTTTTGGTTGTTTTCTACATTTTCAAATTGATTTCAGTTACAACTCAAACTACAGAGTGTAGAGTGCTCACTTTATATTTATTTCTGATTACAAATATTTGCACTGTAATACAAGTGCTGTAGTGTGCAGTCTCTGTCTGAGCGATTGGCCTAACAAGAAATAGGATAAAGTGGACTTGTGGGCTCTAAAGTTTTACATTGTTTTATTTCTGAATGCAGTTATTTTTTGCACATAATTCTACATTTGTAAGCTCAACTTTCATGACAAACAGGTTTGTTTACATTTGTGGGAGATAATGCTGCCAACTTCTTGTTCACAATGTCACCTGAAAGTGAGAACGGACGTTCGCATGGCACTGTTGTAGCTGATGTCACAAGATATTTACATGCCAGATGTGCTAAAGATTCATATGTCCCTTTATGCTTCAACCACCATTCCAGAAGACATGCATCCATGCAGATGACAGGTTCTACTCGATAACAATCCAAGGCAATGTGAACCGATGCATGTTCATTTTCATCCTCTGAATCAGATGCCACCAGCAGAAGGTTGATTTTCTTTTTTGATAGTTCAGGTTCTGTAGTTTCTGCATCAGAGTGTTGCTCTTTTAAGACTTATGAAAGCAGGTTCCACACCTTTTCCTTGTCAAATTTTGGAAGGCACTTCAGATTCTTAAACCTTGGGATGAGTGCTGTAGCTATCTTTAGAAATCTCAGATTTGTATCTTCTTTGTGTTTTGTCAAATCTGCTGTGAAAGTGTTGTTAAAAGGAACAACATGTGCTGAGTCATCATCCGAGACTACTATAACATGAGTATATAGGCAGAATGTGGGTAAAACAGAGCAGGGAACATACAGTTCTCTCCCATGGAGTTCAGTCACAAATTTAATTAACACGTTATTTTTTTTAATGAGCGTCATCAGCATGGAAGCATGTCCTCTGGAAAGGTGGCCGAAGCATAAAGGGGCATATGAATGTTTAGCATATCTGGCACATAAATGCCTTGCAATGCCGGCTACAAAAGTGCCATGCAAATGCCTGTTTTAACTTTCAGGTGACATTGTAAATAAGAAGTGGGCAGCATCATCTCCCATAAATGTAAGCAAACTTGTTAGTCTTAGCGACTGACTGAACAAGAAGTAGGACTGAGTGGACTGGTAGGCGCTAAAGTTTTGCATTGTTTTGTTCTTGAGTGCAATTATATAACAAAAAAAATTAACATTTGCAAGTTGCACTTTTACGATAGAGATTGCACTACAGGACTTGTATGAGGTGAATTAAAAATCCTGTTTCTTTTATCATTTTTACAGTGCAAATATTTGTAATAAAATAATATAAAGTAAGCAGTGTACACTTTTTATTCTAGGTTGTAATAGAAATCAATATATTTGAAAATATAGAAAAACATCCAAAAATATTTAATTTCAATTGATATTCTGTTGTTTAACAGTGCAATTAAAACTGTGATTAATCACAATTAATTTTTGAGCTAATCGCGTGAATTAAATTGCGATTAATCGACAGCCCTAATTTGCATGTATTGTGTGTATGTTTAGGTAATAAATATGTATTACTTGCTCACCATTTCAGTCATAAAGAACAGTAGTGTTCTGTCATAAACATCAGCTCCAGAAAATACAAACTATACAAGGCAATGTGTACGCACACACACATGCATGTGTTGACATGTGTATATGGTGTGATATTTATGTTTTCTAGGCTGTAATGTTAGACTCTACTGATGTCAACCTATGGTATAAAATTGGTCATGTAGCAATAAGGTTAATCCGTATGCCACTGGCCCGTCATGCTTTTGAAGAAGGACTCAGATGTAATCCTGATCACTGGCCTTGTTTAGATAACCTCATCACAGTCTTGTACACGCTCAGTGACTATACAAGTAAGTACAGCTAGTTTTGTATAATTTTTCTTAAAAAGTGTAATTAATTCAAGTAAAAATCAGTATGATCAGAATAGTACAGTGATGCAGTCTTACTGACAATATCTTAAACATGCAATGTATTGAAATGTAATGTGTAAATTTTTCGTGGTAAAGTATAGTGATCTGTAACTGGGTTTAATTACAGTAAAAATCCGTCTGCTGTATTTGTTTATTGAAAACCATCATTGTGCTCAGTATTTTTATTCAGTTCTTTTCTATTTTAGAATTCATATCACTTTTTGAAATTAAGTTTACATCATTATACGTTACAAGGGATCCCAAACAGAACACACAAACGAGGGGCAAGGAAACAAAAGTTCCAACCATGAATATTGAGTTGAAATGTGTTTCTCCCCTGGTCCCCCAAAGGATTTGCTTTTCTGTAGACTATGTTTGAGGTGGAGTATAAACAAGATCTTTTGAGGGGAAAATATTTTGAATTCAGTATCCCTGGTTGGATACATGAGTCTGGATTCAATTAAAATTTCACAAAAACAGCATTTAAATTGTTTATTAAATAAAATTACCTTAAATATATTGGCTACATTAAAAGTTTTTATCAGAAATGTTTTACATTTAAAACCAACTGATCTATTAAACAAAGGAAGTATTCTCTGCAGTTAGTGACTTGAATTGATTATCTATGGTCACTAGGTCCTTAAAGATTTTAGAAATAGGAGATCTCATTCTCTCACACCTAAGTTTTATTCATAGAGTGGAAGAGGAAACCAAGCCTTTACTGGTTTTTCAACTCCCAACTGGTTTCTTACCCTTGCATGAGCTAGTCATTGAACTGAACTAGTTAAATAAACTGAGGTGAAGAAAATATTCGCTCTGCACTACAGAGTTATCACTCCTCTATAAGTAGAACTGTAGTACAACAGGATTCTCTATCAGCTGGTTCCATTGTAATTAATGAACAGTGTGTGGTAGTAATTTAACTATTAAGAACCAGGTAATGCACTCCATGGAAAGATACACGTAAGGAAGTTCAGTGTTGTAGCTTGTGGAGTTTCTGAGATACCTTGTCAGTAGACAGGGTTTCGGGGCCACAAAGGGAGCAGGGGACAAGGTCCAGCACCTGTGTAAATGTCTGAAGATCTGTGAGGAAATTCCACAGAGGACCAGGGATCCATACTGCTTCCTAGGCCGCTCCCCTTTTTCCCAGTAGCTCAGCTTCCCTAGGAGCTGCATCATACCACTCTACCCACCTAATGGGAAGATAACATGGAATGGCTTTGTGCAAAAGTTCCAGCTGATAAAGTCACCATTAATTTCTGCTGGAATTTTAGCAAGGGATGATGCCATTGAGAGCAGCTATCCTTTGCCATACTTCCTTCCAGAAGGTCACACAACTCCAAAAAACCTGTGGAGTCCCAACTACATGCTGTTCCTGAGGAAAGTTCTCTGTGGTCTTTAAAGAGGGAAGATGTAGCATTAATTCCTCTCTCTTCTCCAATTTTAGTCCATAAGGACAGGATATCTACTGCTTCTATCCCCTCTGCACCATGCAAAAAGAGAGTTATGTCCCTGGACCAGTCTGAAGTTACGAATGGCACTCTTAAACTCTGCTTACGCAGATAAAAGGAGGAAACAGCAAACATTTCAATCAAGTTCTTTTTTAACGCATACTGTTTTTTTGGATGGGAGGATATTTATCTCTGTGCAGAAGGACATTTTTTTTCTGTGGGTAATAATCTATTCTCCTCTGCCCCACAACATTTAAAAAATATCTTTATGATTTAGAGTGGAAGTCTCATCTGGAGCTGTGATCTATTATACATCAGAGCTGCTGCAAGAAGCTTCCCTGTAGACCCCTCTCTCACTCTCTTGCATGTTCTGTCTTTGTTGTCATTTCTAGCAAGTTACCTCCAGGGTTTGAGTATAAAACTACGATATAGTTCATAGCCTGGCATGGCTAATTATGGAGCAGTTGATTATAACTGGCTCTCAACTTTTAAATCCAGATTTTATGTGGTAGATGAACCAATACAAATGAAGGCTAATAGGTGGCTCCAAGGTAAATTAGAGATGTAGGGCCTGATCCTGTAGGCCTTCCTCATGAGAATAGTCTTAATTGAATTCCTCCGGTGAGTAAAGAATGCAGGATATGGCCTTTCATGCTGTAATGCAATTTGTAATACAGCAATCATGATAAATGCTGAGGAATGGTGTAAAAACACTAATGGATTCCTGTTTTTCAGAAAAAGGATATTTGAAACCAAAATCTGATGGTAAATGACTTTGTTAAGCTGTTTAGCCAAGTTGTAGATTTGTTTTTAGAGGCTAAAACTTGAGAATGTGGGGTTATGATTAGGATGCTCAGGTAAGTTATTTAAATTGTATTTCTGTGTGTTTAACCATTTGCAGAAAGAGTTACAAACCAATGATTGTAGAAATGTTTCATGTCCAGTTGGAGGTTGTTAAAATGTTGTTAGTAGTTTATCCCAGAAGTGGGAACTTTTGAATGATTCATAATATCAAATTGCCCATAATTCTTATTTCTGTTTCCCTCTACTAGCATGTTTGTATTTTATCTGCAAAGCTCTGGAGAAAGACTGCCAATACAGCAAAGGACTGGTACTGAAGGAGAAGATTTTTGAGGAGCAACCTTGCCTCAGGAAAGACTCATTAAGGATGTTCCTCAAATGGTGAATCTCATTCTTAGTCATCCTATAGTTCTTACATTAGAATTTTAGGATAGAAGTAGTTCAGAAAGACTAGTGAGGTCCAACCCTTTAAACTAATATAATTGTACCATGTAGTCTCTGTCTTCTAAATAAACCTCCCTGGTGTGTTTGGCATTGTATTCCATGTTAATTACTTGTTGCAGGAAGAAAACTCTAACTTTTCTTTGTAGTGTTCCAAAATTATTTTAGTTCCCAGACTTTTTAAAATTCCCATTATTGTGTTTTGCTTTTATATATAACTGTATAATTGAAACAAGTACATCCACATTCCTTGTCTGTTCTTTTCAGGATTTACTTTCCTAATTGAAATCACTTCTTAATTACCACTATTCCAGGGAATTTGACTTGGGACCAGCTCCAGCTGTCCCTGAAATCAATGTGAAGACTTGCATTGACTTCAGTGAGAATTGTATATGGTTATTAGTTTTGTAAGCTTCTGTGGTATCTGAGATGCAAGACTCCTGTAAGGTTATGTGAGCCTTTGAATTATTTATATATATTCTGAGAACTATGTTATTGCAGCATTATGGTTGACATTTGTTACTTCATTGTTTGTTATGATAATGCCTAGAAGCCCTAATGAAGGTTGGGGTCCCATAGTGCTAAGCATTGTACAAACCTGTAGTTAGAGACTTCTCCCTTCCTTGAAGATCTTATAATCTAAAAGGTGAGAGTAGCAGTGACAGAGAATTGAAGTGACTTACCCAAAATCATCAGCAGTTCAATAGCAGAGCCAGGTCTCCTGACTCCCCATCTTACACTCTGTCCATCAACAAAACTCAAGGAAAGAGCAGAAAGGCTGCCAAACCTACTTGGGCTCCTGATGCCTCTTATGGTAGAAGTTTAGTGTAGGGATGGCTTGCTAGCTTGCAAGGAAGGAGCTAGTGAATCTTAGAGGAAGGGTGATCTTGTTTTTTGACTTGGGTCAGATATACAAAATAAGGGCCTCTGATCTAGACTTTTGGTTGGTTAGTTACTTAGGCGATAATTTAGCAAAGCTTTAAGCACATAAATTCAGCAAAGCATTTAATGATCATTTTTCCCCCACTGTCTGATATCTCAAAAACAATGGAATAAATATTTTTCAAGATCTCAAAAAATCCACTTCTGGACTGAAAACCTGCAAGAGAATTTTCAACCCCACATGTTATTTTTGCTGAAACATTGAGTTGCTCAAAATGGGACCATGGAACAAAAGGAGCTTCTCAGCCATAACAATAGCATTGCTGTAATCGTTTCACTGCTTTCCTATTCATCTCACACTTTTTAGAAAGTGAAAGAGGACAATCTGCCTCAAACCATCTAATTTTAGAATGAACTGTGAACATATGTATATGTGCATTTATATGTGATTACTTAATCTCTATTTGATATTAAAAAAATAAAACTACCTATGTTGTCTTCCTTTTTCGCCACCTCTCAGTGACATGTCAATCCATGATGTGAATGTGAGTGCCGCTGAAACAAGAGCAATCATAGATGAAGCATTGGAGCTACGTAGAAAGAGGCAAGCTCTAATGGTGCGAGAGAGAGAACCAGATCTTAAGCTTGTCCAGCCAGTTCCCTTTTTCACGTAAGTCGTCATAGTCTCTGTTTCAGAATCATGGCCTCAGTTCATTGGAATCTCTTCAGCAAGTATTTTTCCTCCATTATATATATTTATTTTTTTAAAGTTTCAATAATCTGTAAGGAGTCTGGCTCTGTTCATGTTTCCAGATTAAAGTTGATACATACCAATTAAAACATGCTGAAACAAAACCACAGTATGAACTAGGAACAAATAGCTAAATTCAGGATATCTTCACAACAGAACATTTGAAATTTTCCTGCGTTAATTGGTTTGTGTGTGAACTTTAAAACTTTTTTAAATTTATGTTTTTAATAATTTTACCATTTGGATCATGGAGATTTATAAACAAATAACTATTTTACAAAAACGTTCTATTGTGCATTTGGATAGTCTAGGAATCCTGTTAGAGTATACTACGTGTTTTAAATACGTGTGTTAAAAACTTCTGTGATCTTCTTATTTAGGGCCTGATTCTGACACCGTTATTCACACTGAATAATTTCCTCTGCAAGTAGTCCAATTTCAGAGCAAGTTACTACTAATTGTGTAAAAGTCTGACAAAAATCTTGCCCTTACCCATTGAGTATAATGCTAGACCTGAAAATGGTTCATATTAAACTGGGTCAATGTTTTTGGTTTTGAAGTACAACAATTTCCTCTGCAATGAATGCTTTCTCTGGGTGTGAAGCATGTCATGAGCTCCATTTCCCTTCTATTATACTTAATTCCCCTTCCAAATAATGGCTCTAATTTCTATGATAGTGTTGGTCCTGCTCTGTAGTTCAACAGTATTTTCCAAATAGGAAGCAAGAGCCATGAAACATTTGCTCCTGAACTGAAATCTCTAGGGGACAGGGTACCAGAAATAATATTCTCCAGCTTTCTAGTTGTATGACAGATTTTGTCTCCATGAGGAATCTATTCCTCTTACACTGATAAAATCACTTTTGGTACTCTCAGTAATTCTAACCTTCTGTAGCAGAACATCTTTATTGTAATTCCTACATCCTACAGCAAAGGGATTTTTAACTGTAATACAGAAGGTTATGTGGTAAAAGCTAATGAATAAATTAAGTGTTAATAAGGTCGTGTTGTGATTGTGTGTTTTACATGCAGGTGGAAGTGTCTAGGAGAAAGTTTACTTGCTATGTATCATCATCTGACAACATGTGAGCCTCCTCGACCAAGCCTGGGGAAGAGAATTGACCTCTCAGAGTACCAAGACCCAGTCCAGCACTTGATTCTTTCTCCTACCTCTACTCCTGTCAGTGTTATCCAGCCCAATCCTGTCAGCACTAATCCAGTGGTTACAATAAGTGACCCAGTATTAACTTACACTCCTGTGACACCCAGTTTTTCCAGTCATAATGAGAATTTACTGGAACCAGTCATGCCTATAGGTGAGCAAAGTACTTCAGTCTACAATTCCATATAACACTGTTGTCTTTGCAGAGGTAAACGAGACTGGAAAATTTCTGTTGTCTTTAGAAATGTGTATTTTCTAAACTGTCTTCTAGCTGATCCAATGCATTTTCAATGTACGTATATTCCAAGTCAGAAAAAGAAAAGTTCAGTCATATAAAGCTGTGACAATCTGTAAAACAATTACTTTAAAAAAAGAGAGAGCTGTCTAAATGATCTAGGAGGTACTGGTTAATGATTAGCTCCGAGTTCTATCCATAATTGGTTTTCTATAGCACTCATCACTGTAGTATCTAATCTCTTCTATTCTTGACTATGCTGCTGTCTTGTACCTCAGTTTCCCCATCTGTAATATAAGGATCATAATGCCTGGGTGATTTGTGGCTTAATTTGTTAATTCACCTCTACCCCGATATAACGCAACCCAATATAACACACATTCGGATATAACGTGGTAAAGCAGCACTCCGGGGCGGTAGGGCTGCGCACTCAAGCGGATCAAAGCCAGTTTGATATAACATGGTTTCACCTATAACATGGTAAGATTTTTTTGGCTCCCGAGGACAGCGTTATATCGGGATAGAGGCATATTTGTAAAGCACCTTGAGGCTGTCGGATGAAAGGAACCATAAAAAGACAAAATATTATTACTATTAAATAAGATCAGCTGCTTCGCCTGTTTAATTCTCTGCTTCCATATGTACTTATTTGTTTGCATGATGATATTCATATTCTCAGATGTTCTAAGGCATATACTGTGTAGGGAGGTGTGTGTGTGTATATCTGTATCTATAGTTGTTGTTCACAAGCTTACTAGTGTTTGGTTGATGTTTATGGGAATTTACAGATGTTAGAGCTCTAGGCAGAGTCCTATGTTTTCCTTAAAAGCCACAAAATTGTACTGAAAATTAGAAGATTAAAGGAAAGTCTATTAAAAAAACCAAGTTTTCAACCAGTCTGCTTCTTAGTTCTGACCAGTATTTACGTGCCTACAAAATGTCATGAATGTCAAACTTAATTTACTTTGTATTCAAATTAAAAGAAGAAAAATTAGATTTTGAGCTATGCATTTCTTAATGGAGAGATGCAATTATTTTTGTACATTGTAATAGAATGAGTAGATTTATATATAAATAGTAAAATCATAATACTTGTTATTGTCAGGGCAGTCCCCAGGTTCCCCATCATAGACTCATAGACTTGTAGGTCAGGAGGGACCAATATGATCATCTAGTCTGACCTCCTGCACAATGCAGGCCACAGAACCCTACCCATCCACTTTTATAACAACCCCTAACCCATGTTATTGAAGTCCTCAAAATTGTGGTTTGAAGACCTCTAGCTGCAGAGAATCCACCAGCAAGTGACTCGTGCCCCACGCTGCAGAGGAAGGCGAAAAACCTCCAGGGCCCCTGCCAATCCGCCCTAGAGGAAAATTCCTTCCCGACCCCAAATATGGCTATCAGCTAAATCCTGAGCATGTGGGTCCTGTAGAAATACAGTGTAGGGTTTTCTGCCTGCCTTGACTCAAGTCACTACTGTGACTCTTCCTGTATATCATATTAGCTAATTTTTTATGGTAACTGTTCTGTGAAACAAAACATGATTTAGGCCTAACTGTAGTTTGATCAGTGATAAATATTCTGTTTACGTGGGCTACAAGGCCAACATCAAACCAGAGTGCTGTGTAAATGATTCAAGTTAATAGGAATTTTGCCATTGTCTTCAGTAGGAACAGAATTGGGTCCTTGATGTTGCCATAGAATAAAGTAAATTTAAAATATTTTTCATAAATCACCATGATATTAAGCAACATTATCCATTGTGTGTTATTTGGCAATTTGAGTTTTGAAAATGTTTGACTCTGTTTTCTAGGTGACACAACTGTTAGTGATAAATCCAAGAAAGGGGTGAAGCGGAGGAAAATTACAGAAGATAGTGGTGAAACTGCAAAAAGGCGGTCTGCTAGAGTCCGAAATACCAAGTGTAAAAAGGAGGAGAAAGTTGACTTTCAAGAACTGTTGGTAAAGTTCCTTCCTTCAAGGTACAGCAGACCTTCACTTGTGATGAGAGTTGTTGGCATTATGTGAGGACCACAGGCTTTTTTGTTGACCTGCTGGTTATGCACCCAAATCCTCAGAGGTACTGGACTCATGTTACTTATTGAAAGAAATGTGACTCGGTATCTTTTTATAAATTGTATTAAAACTATTAAAAATAACAGCCATAAAATCAATAAAGCAACAAGTTAATCTCAATAGTGGATTGAATTAAATCATCAATTTAGTTAAATCATCAGATTAATACAAAAAATAACCAGTTATTATACATTCTGTGGAGGTGGCTATACCATTTGGTTAGAAGTCACAGTTAAAGAGTTTGACAAAAGTCCATCAGTTCTCTCATTTGAATGGTTAAGTATCTTAATATCAAAAACAAATTATTGTCTAATGTCTGGAGTACAACCTCAGATCCAATTATCAAACTTTTCCTCCTTAAATTTCAGTCTTGTGTATTGGCTAGCCTTTACCCCCTTCCCCTCCCACCCCCCAAAAATGAGACAGATTGTAAAAATACAGACTGCTACAGAACAAGAGACGTTGGACAAGTAGTCAACTTTGACCAGAAATGACAGATGACAATCTCAAATCTTTTAAGACTTTGAAACATAGAACACACTCTCTAATGGGTAATTTTTATGAGACAATATTGAGGACTGTTTATCTGAGGAACTTTTATTTCAGGTGCCTTCCTTGCTTGGGTGTTTTGGGTGCTCTCACACACATGCATGCACACAGCTGCACTTTTCATTTCCACATCCTAAAAATAAAAAGTCTAAATGGTCTGGGTCATCTGCCAGCTAATAAGAACAAAAGACAAAAACTGAAAAAGGAAAAATAAGGTATTAAGGTAACAGGGAATTTGCAAACTCCTTCTGCTCTCACAGTCTTCTGGGCACTCTGAGTAGGAGCTGGAACTGCAGTCAAGGAATTAAATGATAATGTTCTGCTGGCAAAGTGCTTCTCGCTAGCGGGCCTCCTCCAGGGTAAGACTGGCCTGATTATTGATGTTATGAATTCTTCTCCCCCAGTTGTTTAGTCTTCAGGATTCTGGAACATCAATCTTTCCTCTGGTGTCTTGGGACCCAGAAGATGAGGCTTCTTGGCCTTATCCTTAATTCTTACAGTTTGTAAACTTTACTTACTCTTATCTTGCAGTGCCTCCCTCAAGGTCTTCGAACAAGTCATGTGCGAGGCCTGCCTTGCAGCCATGCATCTTGATCCAGTCAATTTCAAATGAGGTCATCCTTAACCTTGGTTTTAGGAAAAGTCCTGTTTAGATTAGCAACTTGAAAAATATTCAGTGTTTTACATATTACACAGACTAAGTCTATTACCCCCAAAAATATATTAAAAAATCTGGATGATAACACTTTTGAGGAAGTTGTCATGGTCTTATCATGGTAAAAGGGTATTGAGGTGACATTGTCATTAGTTTACAAAAATTTAAACACAAAATCCCTGTAAAAATAGCTGTTTGGAAGAGATGCTCTTCAACAACAGTCCCTCAACATTCATTCATGTGCAAAATTAAAAATAAGTTCAAATTTATGATCAGTTTCATCATATCTATTTCTAATTCTTGAAGCAAGACAATTAGAATATTTTCCTGTTTCAGAACTGGGCTTTTATAAGTCAAACAGCTTGTCTTCTGGAATCTGTCCCTTGATAGAGAAAAATAACTTGAAAGTAAAGAAATACTTTTTTTTCTTTTAAGTTTATGTAAGGTATTCTCATATAGGTTATTTCGCTCACTGTTTTCTCGAGAAGAAGCAGAAGCATGTCATGAACGTTTTTGCATAGTTAAGAAGTGGGTATGATTTACACCATATTGGGGCTGTACAGACCCCAGTATCATGTTAAACAAATCAGATCAGTATTTCTCATTAAATCAGAAGACATGTTTTGTTTTTACATTGATTACTGATTTGAGTGAGATGATTTAAAAAACAAAGATCCTTCTGAAAGGAAAATGTTAAGTTGCATTGCTGAAAGGGTTTGGATCTGCTAGTACTTAAAATAACAGTGCTGATAACACTGTTTTTTGAAAAACAATTCCAAATGTTGTGGAGTAGTCTTGTCAGTTTCTGATGCTTATTTGCTGGGATTTGCTCTTTTCTGTAGGCTGTTTCTTTCCAATTTTAGGTATAACATGCTTGAGGTTTTTTCCTCTGATGAAGTCTGGGAATACATGTAAATTTCTGATGATGAACTCCAACGAGGGTACTTCCATTGTGAAAATATACATAACACCTACACCTGGCAAGCTATTTGTTATTGAAAGTAATATTCAAACTTTCACAAATACTGTTTTTTACTTGTTTTCACCCCTTTTCATCCAGGCTGAGGAAACTGGATCCAGAGGAAGAGGATGATCCTTTCAATAATTACGAGGTACAATCAGAGATCAAACAAGAGAATTTCCAGCATATTGGACCACATAGACTGTCATTTGACTCTACAACATTCATGGAATCTGGTAGGGACTTCAGCATATCCATTTTTCCACTTGTTTTCTTTTTCCCTTTGTCTGCTTTTTTACTCCCACTTCTTCCGTTTTCTTTCTTTTTGTGCACAAAAGAATCTGTTATTTTAAAGGGTTTATTTTAATAGATCAATTGACTGAGCTTCACTGTATTCATAAATTATTTTTGTGTTTTCATTGGGCTGCTTATTTACTGTGTGTGATCTGTGTTGTGTGCATGATCTCATTTAACCATTTTAGTATAGTCATTTATTCTGCATAAATTCAAGGCTACTCCTGCAAAAGGAGAACCACTGTGTCATAAAGGTGTTATGGATGTTCTTTATGCAAGATGTGTGCTAAATGTCACAAAGCATTAAAAGTATTATTCTTAGAAGTGAGGCAAGGAATTAAATGTGATTAGTTTCAACAAACAGGTCTCATAGACTTTGTGCTCATCTGCTTTCCAGAGAAGCAAGATGTTCATGAATTCCTATTGGATAACCTGAACAATGGTGGCATCCTAGAACTGATGATGAGATATCTGAAAGTAATCAGCCAGAAGTTCCTTGTGAAGTGGCCACCTGGCTTGTCTGAGGTAGTCCTTAGTATCTACAATAGTTGGAGAAAGCATAGTAGTAATTTGCCCAACCCGTTACTGAGGGATTGTAGCAACCAGCACATCAAGGTAAGGAAACGCTCTATTTTTTGAGCTGCTTAATTTTCCCCATCCACTGTATATTGCTGTGTGTGTCTTGAATGTGGCTAACCTCAGTGTGGCAGCTCAAGCTCAGGTTGTCCTTCTCATGATCTATGCCTGTCATATTGTTAGCTGTAGTCCTAACTTCAGTCAAAAAAACAACTCTAGTGCACTGCAGCTGGCACTGTTGTTTCTGTCACTAAACTGCTATAACTTACAGAACTTACACATACTTTGATCTTTCATTTTGTGTCTGGAGCTGCCTCCTGCATCTCAAATGGCGTGCACACACAGCTTTGTGTTCTGCCTTAAAGGGCTGAGTTGAGGCTGCACCATTCACGGAGCATTTCTTATGGTCTATGCAGCATTGTTGTTTGGCTCAAAAAATTTTGTGGTTTAGATGCCATACCAAGGTTTCAAGTACAGTAGAAGCTTTTTTAACCGGCATACTGGAGGAATGGGGGGAGGGGATGCTGGTAAATTAAAAATGCTGGTTAACTCAACGGGAGGGGTTTGGAGTGTGAGGCAGGGGCATGGGAGGGAGTTTGGGTCCAGGAGGGGGCTTGGAGCAGGGGGTTGAGGCATGAGAGGGAGCTCGGGATGCCGGATAGGGGCAGATGGGGCGCTCACCTCCAACATCTCCCTGCAAGCGACTCCCCATCCCTTCTGCTCCTGGCGGAGGCATGGCAAGGCAGCTTTGCAAGCAGGCATGCTGCCTCCATCTGCAGGTGCTGCCCCCCGCATGTCCCATTGGCCACGGTTCCCAGCCAATGGGCTGGGAGCTGCGGAGTCAGCGCTCTGGGAAGGGGGATGGAGGCAGCATGCCTGCAAAGCCACCTGGCTGTGACTTCGCCAGCAGCAGCAGGGACAGGGAGCTGCTTGCAGGAAGCTGCCGGAGGTGAGTGCCCCTCACACCCCTCTCACACCCCAACCCCCTGCTCCAAGTCCCCTCCAGGATCCAAACTCCCTCCCACGCCCCAGCCCCCTGCTGGCCCCTCACCAGCCGCATTATAAACCATACTTTCATTGCAGCTCAGAAATGCTAGTTTATAGAATTTGCTGCTTGGTGAAATGCTGGATAAAAGAGCTTTTACTGTACATGGGTTTTAGGAAAGTCCCTATTTTAAATAAAACATAATAAAAGGTATAGTGACTTAATTAATGGCAAATTGTTGAGCTTGTTTTTTAAAAAATAATTACATCCCATAGTGAAAGTACAATGAAAAACTTTTTTATTTCCTTTTCCAAATACAGGTATATAAATTTCACAAATACAAAACAGAAAAACAAAAATTATACAATAAATTGGAACCAAAAATGGGCCTGGCTTACATGAATGCACACATTTTAGGATAAATACTGGATGTGGTACATACTGTAAAAGCAAAATGCTATAGTCTTTGTCCACTGGCTGCTGTCTATATTACTGTGTTTTTAAGACATTAGCAATAAGGATCAGACCTGTAGCTGAAGAGTTCTGACTGAGTATTCATGGTAACTACACTCCCAAATAAATTTCCTCTTTTGCTATTTATCACATTTCAGCTTTTCCATCACCAGCGTATTTAATTCTGTGCAAAATAAAATTGAGCTTTGAAAATAATATCTTGGTGATTTAAAAAAGTAGTGTTGCTGTATCGATATAACATACTCTAAACCATCTACACTAGCATGTATATCTATTGCTATATATATCACTGTTTCATTTATTTGTATATGACTGCTTGATCCTTATTGCTTATATATTAAATTAAAATATCAGAATTACTACATACAACATTATGGATTAGATTTTACACAAATAAATATTAGGAAATTCGAGAGTTCTGATTAATATATATTGCTTCTGAATCTTTCCATTTAACTTTGATTATAAACTGATTTCCAAGATGCCCTTTTGTTTTTGAGTTTATTTGGGATAGAAGATGACGCCTTTGGATGTAACAAATGTGCAAAGATTTTAGAGTACAGAGATTTTTGAACCCATGTCAGGAGCTTTCACCTCTTCAGATGGAGCTGCAGTTACAACCCTAGTTACTGTGAAAAAAATGTAAAAATAATTTTCTCTTTAATCCGCACAACCATGTCTGTAAGAGCTGTAACAGAACATCCAGTGTTACCAGGAACAACTCCTATCCATTTTTTTTTAATCCACCTGTCTTTATGCAGAAAGCATTAATGATCTGGCAAAACTAGCGTATGTGCTCGATCTCCTTGATTTCTACAACTTCTTCAGTATTCATCTCAGCCTTCTGATGTGTTTTTTTTTTTTCAGATGTTCTAACATAAAGTATTAATGATAAAGCAATTTAAAATGGTTGTATTTTAGATTGAGGATGCAGCTCTTTTTCAAGACTAGGGCAACTGTTCCCCTCTTATCTTCTTCCCCAGTAGATTGTCTTGTCTTTTCATAAACAGATTTTTTTTCATTCCTCTTTCTAGTTGTACAAGGCGGAAGAGGGGTGTCTCTTTAATCCGACTGAGGATCATAGAAAGAGGGAAACCTCCTTTCCTTAGACAGAAGAAAGCCACGATGGCTGTAGCTTGGAAATGGAAATCACAAAAGAGGATTAATTAGAAAGCTTCCTTTCAAGTGAATTGTTAACTTCTTTTTACTTTTCAAACAAGGTTCTTTATATTCTTCCCTGACCTCTTCATACCTTCCCTGTAGGATATGATGCTGATGAGTCTTTCTTGCATGGAACTACAACTTGACCAATGGTTGCTGACCAAAGGGAAGAGCTCTACAGGTGAGAATTAGTTTTTCTCTGCTAGGCTATTCTTACAATGTAAATTAAACTTGTAAGAAATGTTGTGAATCATTTATTAGAATACTGAGCAGTTACTTCTCCAGATGTAGGTCTTAGCAATGGATGTGTACAGTAGTTCATCATCATCTTTTTTTTTATTAGTGTTTGTGTTAGAAGGGTGAGCTGAGCATTGCAGCTGCTGCACATGGAACTGTTTGGATAGGGAGAATGTGATTTTATGCTAAACTGTAATAAATTAATTTACAGTTTCCCCTCGAAATTGCCCTTCTGCCACAGTGAACGGAAAGTTTGGTCCTGATTTCCCAGGATCCCATTTTCTGGGGGACTTGTTGCAGCTCTCATTTGCATCCTCCCAGCGAGATCTGTTTGAGGAAGGCTGGCTGGAGTTTGTGGCTCGAGTGTATTGGCTGAAGGCTCGCTTTCTAGCTTTGCAGGTTTGTTTTCATTTTGAGTTCAACAAATATAATTTTTCACATTTAGCATATTTTTTAAACAAATGGATTTTAGAATTACTATAAGCAGTTGAAGTGGTGGGCATAGTAAGTCATCAACACACTAGGATCAAGTAATTCAGGAATATCTTGACTGAGCTCTAATTTGAAGATACAGTAGAGGTTACATTTGTCTTTTTTATTTAGTTTAATTAAATGTCCCTATGGGCATTCAGTAATTAGATAGATGCAAAGGATCTGGCCGTAATTCTTATGCATAGTACCAGCATTCAGTCATTTTGGTACATACACTTTTTTAAAGTAGTTTGTCTTCGGTCCCCGGAAATAAATTTTGACTGGAGTTATAATGAGCAGCCGCAAGACGCAAACACACTAGCAGACTGAAGCCGGGATTGTAGCTCATAGAATCTGCAATAGAAGCCCAAATAGAACGTCCAAAATGCAACTATGCATCAAGTCAACATTTATATGTTGTGATTGATGGAGCTTGAGTCTTCTTTTGACAACAATTATTCATTTCATGTACAGATTTTCAAGCAGTTTGTCTTAGACTGATTGCTGAAGTAAACAGTCCGAAGAAAAGTTATTTATTAGATTCCAGACTACTTCATTATTTTATTTCAAGCATCAGTTTCTTAAGGCAGCGAAGAAAATGTTTACAGATTGTACTCAAGTCTAAACTGTTGAGAAGAAAAATGTGGGTTTAACTAATCAAACTTTAATCTTTTAATCTTCAATTAATAAAGTACAATATCAGTTAATTTCATATGCACCCACTGAGTAATTCATTTCCCTTTTTATTTTCATATCTCAAAATCCTTCTTTAAGAAATCTATCTAATGAAAAACTGGATTGTTCCATAGAAAAATTAGTGGGGACAGAACTTCCTTCTCATTTATAGACTATGTTTAATCATTTTATACATCTAAAGTAGAGACTCCTTGAAAAGTCATTTTATTTTCACTCAAAAATAAAATTTCTTTAAGTTAAAAGGATCTTCTAATTCCCTTTCCAGGTGAAGACAATTCAAAATCAACTGTCACTGCACAGTCCCAGTAATTAAGAAACATATAGACTAAACTAATACTCTTTGCTCTATTTCACTGAAAGATAAAATTTTTATGACACACATGTAATTCCTCTGTTTCACAACAGATCTAGATATTTCAATTTAAAAAACCAAGATGGAAGTAAAAGGATAATCTAAAACATAAATATACATTTGGAATCAGAGTCAACTCCACTTAAACTGAATGCAGGTTGTCCAGTCAAAATGGATTGATCATCTTTATTAAATGAACTGTCTTTATGGCTAGTGCTATATCTCTTTAGCTTCAGTGAGTTATATTTTCTCCTTCTACAGCCTCTCTTCCTGTCCTGATCCCTTCCTTTTAGGAAAACACAGATCTGTTTAAGATGGGCAAAGTGGGTTCCTCACAGTTTTAGTTTATCTTAACCAGTTAGCTGTACATCTCAGTAATGTTACCCACATTTATGGTTCTGGTCAGCACAAAAGGAGGACTTACTTCTGGATTTAATCTGCCTCCCTTCACTTTCAGAGAGAGAGAATGTTAGGCAATTTATAGAAATACATTTTCCTGCTAGGTAACTTGAATATCTAGGTGTCCGATTTCCTCCCCTTCCTCTCTCCCCTCCCCCCGCCATGGTGATGAAGATAACTGGCAGAGTAGACTGGTAAACTGTTTATTGGTGATGACTCTCTTGGTTGATATTTTGATTAGTAAAGTACCCTCTCAAATAATTTGCCTCTCTCTCACTGACAGTGTACTCACAGAGTTAGTGATTCAGCATTGCTTAGCTGCTTTTGAAGAATCTCAGGTAGCATTTTGTGTTTTCTTCAAACTGTTTCCACAGGGTGACATGGAGCAGGCATTGGAGAATTATGACATCTGTACTGAAATGCTGCAGAGTTCCACTGCAGTCCAAGCCAAAGCTGGCAGTGAACGCAGCATCGTGATCCGATTACCTAACCTCCATGTCGATTCTGTTGTTTCTCTAGAAGAGGTAGGGATCAGTTTGTTTTGGGGTTTTCTGTTTCTAGGCTCATCCACAATCGAGGATTACAGTCAATGTAATGTGTTTTTGAGACATTTCTAAAGAAGAGCTAAGTCTCTTATGAGAAACTAGAGATTTTATATGTGTGTGCCATTTTCTTGTGCACAATCCATTTTCTTTTGGGCTGGTAATGTGATACTTCTGGAGGGAATCTGAGAGAGAGATGCTAAAGGACAAATTCCTATGCTCCTTTGAGGCATTTATTCCCTTTGGGGATAAAAAGCATGTTTTATGATTTAAAAAAAACCAAACTAGTGTGGCTTCTATTGCAACAGTGCTCAGAAACAGTGTTGTAGTTGCAAGACTCATTTCAAAATTACTAGCACTTGCCCTGATGGAAAAGTAGCATGTACAGCATCAGTAGCAACTGTCTTAAAGTGAAGAATATTTTCACAAACCAGGATAAAACCAACAATGATTGTGTTTTTATAGTTAATTGATTTGAAAACCATCCTTCCCTTTTTCAGTTAAATGCTGTCTTTATTACTGGTCCCTGCACAATTCAGTCTGCTCAATAAATAGAATGAAAAAGATTGCTATCCGGGTGCTGCGTATACAGCTGTTAGTCATTAGACTAGAACTTTTTGTTTTAGAGGGTTTCTTGTGCTTTAATTTCACTGTTGTTCAAATGAACTCTTGCCTTGAGCAGTCAGAATTTTCCAGTAAAACATGCAAATAAATTCGTAAATAAAAAATTAGACATCGTTATTATTTTTCTGTTACTGCTTATAGGGGAGGGCTTCAAACGCAAGCAATGCCATCTTGATTCCAAAGGCTATCCCATGATCGCTATTTCTCATAGTTCATCAGAAAAATATGAGCTTTTCAGATTTATGGCTTAGATACAAAAAATGATAGTACTAACTTTTTAAAAAATTAAATACAAGTTGGGGTAAGTGATAATGGAGTGGAAGCTTGTCTGCTTTCTTCCTTGTCATTTTTCTTCCTTACAGTGCTATAAACTTTACACATCCTACAGCTATAGCTTTGTTGTTCATAAGAAAAGTCAGTCATTTGCACATGAAGGTGAAATGTAGGTTGGATTGCACCATATGTGACTTTTGCAGATTGACAAGAACCTAAAGTCTCTGGAGAGATGCCAGTCTTTGGAGGAGATCCAGCGACTGCATGAGGCAGGGGATTACAAGGCAGTGGTGCATCTGCTTCGTCCAACCTTGTGCTTTAGTGGCTATGGTAGAGCTAAACATCTGGAATTTGTTATATCTATACCAGAGAGACCAACACAGTTACTTCTGCTGCAGGTTTGTTATGTTTCTTTAAAAAGTTATCTTTCCTGAGGGTTTGAAAGCCCTGCATTTGCTTTATTTCCAAGAGCAACATAAAAAAGATTTGGAGGGTTAGCATTAATGAAAAATTGTGTTGACTTTATTTAAGAAGCAAAACATGGGGCCAGATCCTCAGGTGAAGTAAATTGGCAAAGTTCTGTTGAAGCTTAAACTCATAGTTTAAGCTCTCTGATCAATAAGAGTATGTGTGTGTATAAAATATGTCAGTAAATCCTCTCTCTTTCTCTCTCTCTGTATGTGTGAATATATATATATAATGTGTGTATGTATATATATTTGGAGAGAGAGAGAGAAAATATGTATATATAGAAAGAGAGAGAGAGAGAGAGAGAAATTGGATTCACCTAAACCTCTAAATCCTATCCAGGTTCACCTGAGTTTGAAAACTTTAAGGCTGTATAAACTCAAGTGAACCTGGATCAGTTGTAGAGGTGTATTATGAATGAACCCACTTTACCAATGGCCAGCTATTAGGACTTGGAGTTTTTGTTGCCTGTGTCTATTTATATGGTGGTTCCCAAGCTTCCTATGCACCTGAAAGTTGTTAGACAACTTGATGTGAGGCAAGAAGCACTGGTGCGATAACTTCTCATTGGTCTGTCCTGCTTCACAGGCAGGCTGCTGCACCAGCTGTAACCTCCAGGGTGGCTTCACAGCATATTACAAAAGTCCAGCCTGGAGGTGATAAAAGCTTAGATCAACATGGTAAGAGCCTTATCTAACAGAAAAGGGTGCCAGATATTGCCCAGTTATAGATATAAAAAAAAGTTATTTGCTGCTGCAATGAGAAAGTACAGGATAGGAGATTAGTCTAGCAAGATCAGAAGATTATGCGCTACCATGACAATTAAGGGACAGATGTCCTCTGCTGAGGAAGCAGGATGCAGTCTATCAGTTCCTTAGTCTTTCCTCTGTGCTGGCTATTTTTACTGCTAGTTTGACTGAAGTGAGCCTGGGCCAGTTACTTTTCGTCCACATTCCTATTTTGTTGTGATAGTGGGACATCGGATCTTGTTTTCCATACTCAACAAGAAAGAATCTTAGAGCTGAGGATCATAAAAATACTTTGAGCATTGTAGCCTTTATCATTATATGAGCTTGTTTTCTAAACCAGTAATAAAATAGTAGCATGGGTCCACAGTGACTCAAACTCTGATTCTGTTGAACCTCCATACATGGTGGTATATGGCTTGAAAGCAAGAGGCTCATTGCTGCCTCTTCCCTGCAAAGTAGGCTCATGTAGAATCTCTTTGTATTCAGAGAATGGGACTCAGTGTTGCTTCCCTGATGACACTCAGTTGAGGAGAATGGGTTCTGGGGTCTCTTGTGTTGCCCATTTTATGTCACATTTAGAAACGTCATACTGGTATCTCAGTAGAGTAAACATTAGCTGCAAACTGTGTGCCTTCTTCCATTCTTTCCCCTTTATTGTGCTTTTATGCTTTGAAATAAACTTTAGATCCATATAACATTTTTTTCATGTTAACGTTCACTAGGATTCCTTGCTGAAACAGAAGGATTACAGGCAATGTTTTGAATGCTCTGAGGTTGCCTTGAATGAAGCAATTCAGCAGATGATTAACATGACAGTAGCTTCTGCTAAAGAAGAGTGGGTTGCTACAGTAACACAGCTGCTCACAGGGATTGATTGCTCACTGTCATCAGACAGCAGCATCCTGAAGGAATCTTCTGTAACACTGAGCCTCATTCGGCTGACAAACAACCTCATTCAGGTAACCTGTTCACCTACACTAGCAAGCAGCCCCTGTGCGCTACAGATCTTTTTTTAGGCGTGATACAGCTGCTGCCTGAACTGCCACCCACTTGCAAAGTGTCTCTTGGGTTACATTTCTGTGTGGGCTGTTTCCTTTCACGCTCTTAGTTTTCACTGCAAGATGTCAGATGCACTGAGAATCTCTTCTGAAATCAGTAATGGCAGCTAATTCTGAGCACTGTCTCTGCTGAAATGAGCAAGGAATAGTAATAAGGTGGCTCAGGGAGCAGTACTGCTGGCTATGACTCTGTTTCTAGGGGCAGCAGTGCAAGGTTTGGTCCAGCTGGCTGGGCCCAGTTTGTTTCTGGCACAGATCTTGCTGCATATTTCTGCCATTCACACAAGGGATGGTAAGAAAGATCCTGTGAACTTTAGGAACAGAGTACAGTCAGTTGGTATTGTTGGGATGTTACATCATTCAACTGAGATGCTAGTAGCTCTGGCAGCTGAGTGGTTCTTTAGATTCTTATACAGATATAGGATGTGAGTCAGAATTGGGAATCTGATGATTATGAGGGGTATTTTCATCTTCATTCCTGTTTCCCTTGCTCTTAAGGACAGAATTAAGTAAAATGATGGTTATTACCTCTTTCCAGTTTTAAAATTACAGGCAATATTTAGCCTTTTTGTAGACGTTCTTCTGAAATTTTGAAAACTGTTTACTTTTCTCCTGAACTTCTCATTTAAGTGCCACAAGTGCCAGAATTGTAAACTACTTTCAATATTATTTCCTCTTCAAAGACCCAGGCTTGCTAATTGCCATCTGCAACATTCTGAGTGCCCTCAATTGTTATCAACTTCAGTGGTAGCTGAGGTCACTTGGCACCTTGCACAATCTGACCGTAAGGCTTTAGAGCAATGTGCACAATGATGCTTATTTGGGTCACTGGTTAAACTGCAGGAATTTCTTGTAATATCATAAATATTTTTACAGATAAGAACAAATATATACAGTTTATATGCATAAAATATATCTCCAAGTATAATATAATAAAATAAAGAAGGAATTTCCAGAAGTTTTAAAAACACCTGTCATTGTTTCAGTAACTGGGGCTGTTATCTTGGTGTAAGGTTAGGGCTACTGTTTTAATGATGAGGCATTGTGCTGCTCGCCAAGAAGCTGTCTCCTCTGAGGTAAATTGAGCGTTACAAATCAGTTTCCCATTTGCAGTGTGGGGGAAAGGAAAATCAGAGAATTTCAAATTTGCTAGAGGTAAATTCCTTAATTTGTTTTGGTTTATAGTAGAGGGTTTTCCAGAAAGTTTTAACTGTACCTGAATTTTCTCAGTCCTACATCATTTCAAAAAATTGTCAAAATGCTAGCTTCCTATTTATTTTATGCCAAATTGATTGCTTCTTTTTTGTTGTTGTTGTTTGTTGTTTTTGTTTTTAATTGCTTCTTGATGATCAGGGGGGTTATTTTTTTAGTTACTGATTAGACACTTAAAATTGTATAGGGACACATTCTCATTTAGAAATAGATATAGCTGTTGGAATACCTTTCATGTTACGGTGGAGTCCTCCTTCAAAGAGACTTTAATATTAGAAGTCGAGAATTGGGTTTTATTTCTTACATTAACGAAAAACGGAGATGGTAATACTCTTACATAGATCTTTTCATCTGTAGCTCTGTGTCCTTTACAAAGGATTGTAAGTATCATTGCTCCCACTTTTCAGTTGGTGAAACTGAGGCACAGAGAGTTGATAGAAATTAGTCGCGCAAGTTACATCAGAATCAAGAGATTAACCTTCTTTTCGGAGGCCTTTGTCTCTCCATCCTGCCTGAGATGTTCAATAGAATGTAAAAATCAGAATAAAATACAAATGTTCTGAGTTTATGGATGTTTGTTCATTTTACTCTTGAGAGGCCAGAGGAAAAGCATAAGTTCCATAAAAACATACTATTTAAATGATATGGAATGTGTTACTAAAGCTTATACTTCTCTGAATATCGCAGTCCATTTCCTGAATAACAACTCCACTTGGTGAACTGAAAAAGGACACTGTTTTTACTAACAGATTTGTAACGTTGCTGTGTGGTCCGCAATGCATGCTTTTACTAGACACTGTAGAGTAGTCAAATATGCTTCAGTAGATGCAGCTTTCAGTGGAGCTCTTCTGGCATATGTTCTGGAGAAGGGACATAGAGGGAAAGCCATACAAATCCCTTTTCTTTCAGCTGTTGTCTTTTCTGTTTCAAGAATAGGTAATTTTTCACAGGTAAATGATAATGGTATTTCTCTAACAGACTGTCTGTTGCACACACCTCCATCCCTTATTTCTAGTCTGATTGTTGTTATGCGTTATTCACTAGTTAACTACTCTTTCTGAAATGTATCTCTTCAGGGGAATCTGCTCATAATTCCTAGTTGGATGTATCTGGCTACAAGATTTTCATTTTATTTAAATTTGTTGGAACTACCTTTTGTCCAATTTCATTCTAAGCAGGTATGTCTTACTTTCCAGGGTGCAAATACATCTCTTTGTAGTCATCACTAACAGGAACCTTGATGCAGCTTCTGCTAGTGTTCAAAAATTCTGCTATTCCCTTAGTCATTTGCACTTGTTCTAGTGTGATATTAGTACAAATGTACCTAGTTAGAAAATGACCTTACAGGTAAGAAGAATGGGCTTTTCCCATATTATCAAATTCTGGAAGTTGCGAGTGTCTTCTCCTTTTTAGTACTTTCAAGCCAAGCCAACACAAGAAGCAAAGCGACTTAAATTTAGATTTTGTTCGTGTATGAATAGATGCACTTCCACTGAGGCATCTGGACATGTGTAAATCCTTTTTCTAATGTGTATAATGGGTATCATATATTTCTTTATTAGATTATAGATTGCAGCATGGCAATCCAGGAGGAAGCCAAAGAACCATATGTCTCGTCAGTGCTTCCCTGGATTATTTTGCACCGAATCATCCAGCATGAAGAAGATGCCTTCCGATCCCTTTGCTGTCAGCAGCAGCAGCTCCAAAGCCAGGGTGAGGAAGGTAATAGTCTAATTTATCAATGTTATATGTTGTTAAAACATTGCTCCTTATCCTTTTCCTCTTTGGCATGTGTATGGAAAATGGTTAGTGTTCCTTTGTCCCCCTCACTGACTGAGTCTCCAATCCTCATTTCCTCACCACAGCAGACAGTAATTCTGAGGAAAGGTTTCCTTACCAAAATGTAGAGAAATAAGTGTCTAGGTAGATTAGCTCAGTTTTGTACTTAGGAGATATAATTACTGGCATCTTTCTTCCAGTGAGTCCTGACACGCCTGTGCTCCCTCCTTCCCTCATGTTACTGAACACTGCTCATGAGTATCTAGGAAGAAGATCTTGGTGTTGTAACTCAGAGGGTGCCCTTCTCAAATTCTATGTGAGTATCAATGCCTAAATATTAAACGTATATATTTTTTTTTAATTTCTTTTTTCTCCTGTTCCCTACCCCCATATACATGTATTGGAATGGCCATTTTATCCTAGGTAATGAAGTAGTTAAGGATTGCTCTTCCAAGCTGTTATCCATCATAGTCTGAAAAAGTTATCTGGCTTTCCTAGACAGACAAAACATGTCATTTGCCTGGGATAACAGACTGTCTTATGTTAACTCATTAACTGTTCATTACTCATTCACTATACATTTCTTTGAAACTGTAAAGCACTGAATAAAGGTTATTGCTGATTTACCTGAAAAAATTATGCTCTTTCATCAGCCTGTATTCTCAGTGATCAACACAAGGTTCAAATTATGCAACTGAAGTTTTAATAAAGCAATGGTGGGTACTGTAATCTTTTTTTTTTCCTTTTTTTAAAAAAAGGAAGAAGAGAGAGAAAAAGAATTAAACAAACTGTGGTTTTCTGAAGTTAGTGGAAACCACGTTAATGAATGGTATTGTCGCCATCCATCAACATTACTTGTAATCTGATGACTGAGCATGATATTGCTTTTTATTTTTTATTGTGCTCTGGTCCAGATCTCTGGTACAAAGGGCACTTGCTGCTTTGCAGTTTGGGAGCAGAACCAGATCTGTGGTTCATCCAGATCTTCCTGCTGCAGAGCTTTGCTGAAACTTTGTTTCAAGTTTCTGAATAACTTTTTGGCTCAGTAGTGTGTCTTATTTCCCTGCCATCTCCTTGGGCTGTTTTTTTCCCTTTTTGGAGAAATTGTCCCCCCAGCTCTACTTCTCCCTTTGAGGCATTTGCAGTAGCTGGCACCCCTACAGGCTTCAAAGGAGACAGATAGATGAAGGAAAGCCAAAGGCAAGGTCTGTGTCCCTCCTCTGCTTATTGGGTGTCAGGTTGGAGAATGCAGCCAGCTCTGTGGGCAAGATGCAGTTTCTCTCAGCTCAGTCTGAGCAGGTTTGCCTTTGCTGCCATTCCCTGGGCGTGAGGGATAGAAGAGGCCAGCTCTGCTGGGCAAGACACATGCATTGTCTCAACAGCTTAGTCCAGGTGGGTTCACTTCTGTCCCCCTCCCCCAGGCAGGAAAGGAGGCAGCTAGGATTAGAAAAACAGCTCCAGGGGGTAAGCAGCTTCCCCCCGACCCCCAACTCCATGAAGGGAATGATGCCAGAATGGCATCATGCCTTTGTCCCTAGAGCTCTCACCAGCACCATGCTGCTGACTGCAGAATTCAGCCACCTCATACCCCTCAGTCTCTCCTCAAGCCATGAATGGAGGACACTGGATACAACGTGGGTGCTGCTGGACACCAGAGAGCGTGATAAGGGACCTTCATGCCCAGCTCCCTTCCCCTGCTACTACCTTTACAACAGGCTTCCCAGCTGTTCTTTGCTGCCAGGCTGGAGCCTTCTAGGGAAATACAGACATGTCAGGCCCATGTGTTTCCCATGCAGTAAACAGGAGTCCAGTCCATCCTGAATTCCAGGCCAGTACTGAAAGGGGGCTTATATCGGGGAGGAGAGACAATCAGTCCAGCCTCTTTGAGGGCAGAGGGAGTGCTAGTCTCTAAATATTTTTGGGCTGAAACACGGTTTCAGATTTGCATCTTCCTCTAAAGCAGGATTATAGGGAAAAATACCCAAAGGTGAAATAAATAAATAAAAATAGTACTGGTTTCCCTGCTCATGTTCCTGGAGTACAGCAACAGATAATCCTCAGCACCCAGTTCCCTTGTTCATATTCATGGAGTTCAGCACAGCAGATCAATGCAGAAAAGACAGGGCCACAGAGATGCACTGATTCTGCGGGCATGCAAACACGCACACACACAGGAAGTTCTCCTGTGGGGAGGAAGTCCAACTGTCCACATCAGAATTTGATGCTCAAAAAATAAAATGTGTATTTTAAGACAGGCAAAAAAAAAAAAAGACTCTTTCAGATGGAGTTCTGTGAAACTATACTAGGACATCTGCAGCTGCCCTAGATGATAATTTAATAATTCTAGGTTGATCTGGGGAAGAAATAGATTTTGGTCACCTTGTCCGTGGATCATTACTTAGTCCCTGCTGTCTTACAGGAAGCCTTTTCTTCATTGTATTCATGTTACAGCTAGATAGTATTATAGAACCCAGGAGTGGACTTTAAGGCACTAGTACTGCAGTATTAGTAGATGAAAGGAGGGCTGTCAGATCACTACTGACTTTTATGATGATATATAGTGGTTTGTTTAATGCTGGGGAGAAGAAATCTCCTATGGGCAGCGGTAGAATTTTTGTCAGCAGATTACTGCTTCCTTTTATCCTCTTAGAATTTAGAAGGTGCATCGCTTACAGTTAGATTAGCACCCACATGCAATTGTGTGCTCTGAAACAAACCCTAAATTACCAATCCTAGAGTCATCAAGTACTTTTAATAAAAGTCATATTTAACATTTGTAACTTATTACAAGTAGTCAGTAGTATAGCTTTCAGAGCCAAAAAGGTGTTGAAAGGCTGAAAATCATGAAGATATTCCAGTGGGGAAGAAAACATTAGAAGAGAAAATGGCCTTCACAAAGTGGTTTGAGTATTGGCCTGCTAAACCCAGGGTTGAGAGTTCAGTCCTTGAGAGGGGGCCATTTAGGGATCTGGGACAAAAAAAATTGGATGATTTAGTTGGGGATTGGTCCTGCTTTGAGCAGTGGGTTGGACTAGATGACCTTCTGAGTCCCTTCCAACTCTGATATTCTATGATTGCTATGACTGAAGTATGCTAGACACAGGTGTGCGTTTTACACAATATCCCATCAGTAGCAAATTATCACCATCTGTAGGTGAACCATCTGCTGGCACAGATTTCACTTCTGGTGGCTGAAGGATATTGTGTAACAAAAAATGTTAATATGGCATTAATACATCTACTATAGCCACAGTTTGAATCATTCATTACAAATATCATTCTGAATTGTTGCTAAGAATGAATATTATTAAAAGCTGAGCAAGCGCACAGGAGGGTTGAAACGCAAGGTCTGTAGGCAGAGGCCTGCAAGATTTTAGCTTAGCTATTTTAGGCCTTGGCGCTAAGAAATGCTGACATATGTAAGTGACCAAAGAATAACCCGATGCCCTAAGATTTTGGGAAAAGAGGTACCAAGTGGCAAAAAATTAGCCAGAAGATTAATTTTAAATCATAAAAATGCTGTAAAGGCAAATCTTGTCTCCAACATGTATCTTAACCACATGATACTGGTTATGTGTTGATGCTAACAAGAATAAAAAAAAGCCTACACAGTCTATAGAAATTGAGGTATCTGTAGTTTCTTAAGGACAGTTGGTGGTTAAACCAGTCTTTCATAAAGGGGCAGAATCAAAAACACAGCTTGCTCTTGGTGAAAATGTCTGTCAATGACCCTGAAAAATCAAGACCCTCACAAAAATGTTCCCTTTAAGAGTCTTACTAAAAGATCTCATAGAGCCACCTTTTTTACTCTTCATCCTTCTATTGCAGATCTGTCCCAAAAATGTCATAGAACTAGGTATGATCCTTAAAGCGGCGGTGGTGGGGGGAGGCGCTAGAGGGATGGAGGGGCAGCTGATGGCTACCCTCTTCTTCCACTTACAGCTGTGGAGTGAGAGCTGATCAGTTGCAACCAAGAAAGATACATTTGCAATATATATTCACACTGTGCTTTTTTGGGATAATATTTGTTTACATTTTATATGCAAAACTGACATTGGCTTTAGCCTTCTGGTAAACTATTAATGCAGCCCTTGGTGTCCTAATATGTGAGCATCCTTACTCTGGTACATAGTTAAAGGTTTTCTTTAGAAAAGGCTTTCCTGTTTTCCATTATCTGGCCTGCAGAATTACAGAACTTCCAGGGCCGCCCAGAGGATTCAGGGGGCCTGGGGCAAAACGGGGTAGCTGTGGCGCTTGTACTCACACAGCGGCGGTCCAGGTCTTCGGCAGCATTTCAACGGTGGGGGGCCCTTCAGTTGCTCCATGTCTTCGGTGGCACTGAAGGGCCCCCCCGCTGCCAAAATGCCACCAAAGATCCGGACTGCCGCCGGGCCAGGGTTCGCGGGGTATTTCAGCGGTGGGGGGTCCTTCAGTCACTCTGTGTCTTTGGCAGCACTGAAGGCCCCCCCCTCCCCGCCCCGCCGAAATGCCGGCCGAAGACCCAGACTACCTCTGGGCCAGGGCTTGCGGGGCCCCTGGGGCAAATTGCCCCACTTGCAGGCGGCCCTGAGAACTTCAGGCTGTAATTGGTGTTACATTTTCATTGAGAATCTATAAATGATTTTTGTAGGTTCAAATGGAACTTCCAGACCTAAGAGCATTTTTAAATATGTAGCATAAACTTTGAGATCAAGCTTAGAAGCTCTTTTGTCCATATCTCAGACAGATGATATATTCTCTTATCAGTCAAGATTAGGTTTTCCCATCTCTAAATGCTCACTGGCAAGATGGATAATTTTCTCTGTTAGAGAATTATTTCATATAACATGGCTCCTTCCCACCTGTGGTGGAGCTCACTCATCTAGAGCTGTTGATGCCTGTTGGGTTGAGATTTGGAAAGTTCTGTTAACTGATGTTTGTGAGATCTGTCAAACTTCCAGTAGACATTACAGACTCCTCTGAGATTCAGTCTTCTCAGCAATAATCTAGCTGCCTTCTTTGACCCCTAGTGTATAAATAGCTCATGGTATCCTACATGTGTAGTTAAAATAGTATGGTTGAAAAGGAGGAGTTACTGTGCAAGACAACTCCCTTTCTTTTTTTTTGCCTGAATTTCATTAAATATCCCAGGTATTCCTCCACATCCTCTGAAATGGGGAACCTTTTTTCTCATTTTTCTGTGTCTTTGGTGGTGATATTCTTCCTGAATGTCAGGGCTGGTAAAATGTAATGCGTTTGTTAGAACAAACCACCTAAATATGCAGAGGGTAATGAGAGAGCTTTTCAGTGGCTTTAGAAGTTGGGAACATCAAGTTGAGATACTGTCTTCAGTAAATGAAACTGGAAGAGAACATAAGTATCACAAATACAGAAGGTAAAAGAATGGTATTAGGTTACAGTGTAATCGAAATGGACATATTACAAAAGTGATGAGCATGCAGAGATGTGGAGAAAATTTGGATTTGAGTAATAAAGAAACAGTAAACTTGCTTTGTTCATGTTCTGTTAGACAGAGGCTCTTATACTGCATTCCTTGCCGTAGTATCTGAGTGCCACATTTAGGAAAATAAAAATAGGAAGCATTTAATTTAATGTGAAATTCAGTTATCAGACCTTGTTTGTCTTATGTTGCTTGTGATGGTCTAGGTGTGGGTACTGCAAAAGGAACTTGCAGTGTCTACCTCAGAAGATACTCATCCCTACAAAGAGGAACTGGAGACAGCCCTGGAGCAGTGTTTTTACTGTTTGTACAGCTTCCCGAGCAAAAAGAGCAAAGCAAGGTACCTGGAAGAGCATTCTGTGCAGCAGGTAAGATAAGCACAACTTACCTTTAGTGTAACACCTTAGAATGCTGGAGAACATGGTTTTCTCCAGTGTCAATATATTGAGCTGAATTAATGGGAAGGAGTCATAAGTACCAGGACCTTTTTTCCAGGCCTGAGATTCATTTCCTTTATATATGGTAGAAATAATGAAAAAACTCCCTGGATCCCTAAAATAAGTATGGAACAAGAGGACTAGATGTTGGATATAAAGCCAATTGAAGCTTTACCCATGATACAAAAAAAAACCCAAAAAACGTAAAACACCAAACACCTGATCTTATAGTTGATGAATATGGAAAATGCAGTTTAAAGTGATGCTGGTAAAATATTAAAATTTTTATCTTGCCAAAGCTCTGATGGAAAATATTGGTTAGTACGGATTATTAAAACTTACAAAATTCGGTTTGGGAGAAGCAGAGGTATGAGGAACCTCCAGAAGACATTTCACTCATTGTTAGATTCTGGATAACTTTACATTTACCATAAAACAGATGGTCATGAAACTGCCTCCTGTATCTGGATTTTACCTAAGAAACACTTAATTGGTTAGTGCCTCTGACACCATAATATAACAAGCCTGTTAAGAATTTTGCAGTGCAGTCTGCTGAGTGATAGCTGTATTTTCTTGCTCCTAGTCTGTCTGTCTGAATTCTTCTCAACCTCACCTCGTCTCATATATATATAATATGCTAGAATCCCAAAAGAAACATCTCAGATAGACTGTTTTCTAAGACTAATAAAAAGGAGGAAGAGATGAACGGAAAGGGCAAAGAAAAAAAAGAATGTGGGAGAAGAGAATCCTTCCTGCTGGAAATGGCACTTCTTGTCTAAAAAAAGGTGGGAAACTCTGGGTGAAATCCTGGCCCCACTGGAGTAAGTAACAAAACTCCCATTAACTTCATTGGGGCTATGATTTCACCTTGTCTTCAGAAAAGCACATTCCAGTGTTGCAGGAGCAATAGAGGAAGCATGACTCAATTAGCTTAAGATTGGAAAACTACAAACACCTGAATATGTTAAAAAAAAAAAAAAACAAATGAAGAAAAAAGGTGATGAGACAAAAGTGTGACTGGCTATTACACCGTTTGATTTGAAAATGCATCCAACTCTGTAATTGCTGGGGACATTCCTGGAATTTTCCTTCTGTTACCTGGATTGGAGTTTCAAAATCTATAACAAATGAAGTTCGTTCTTTCTATCACTTCTCACACCCTCCATGTCAGTCTCCAAATCTCCTGTTTCCCAGGGAGGTCTAAGCAGACTTTCCAACTCTTCCAAGTAAGTAAAGCTATCCTTATTAAAAACATTTGTTAAGGTACAGTCGAGAGCCTTAGCCTGTAATCACTGTGCTGAACATTGTATCTTAATAATGCCTTTGGATCTTCCATTTTGGAAAGGTTGCACTGGTTTTTAGCTGATAATGTTTTTTGTTTTATTCTATTCTATTGAAAAATTTCCCTAGCTCTTGACTCTTTGAGATAATTTCTTTCTCTCTTCCCCTCACCCCCTTCCCTGAAGGTGGATCTGATGTGGGAAGATGCGTTATTCATGTTTGAATATTTTAAGCCCAAAACCCTCCCTGAGTTTGATAGCTACAAAACCAGCACTGTGTCTGCTGATCTGGCCAACCTTCTGAAGAAGATTGCTACGATTGTTCCTCGAACAGATAAGCCCATGTTAAGCCTAGATGATGTCTCTGGCTATATTGAAGGAACCTTCAGCAAGGTACAGTTAATTGTTTAAAAAACTTCAAGGAAAGGAAATGGTATATTGTTTCATTTTCACAGTAAGGGATTGTTGGGTGGTGTCTGATTTGACATTTGAGGCTCACAAAAATCACATTTTAATTGGGTTAGAATGGCCTTTCCAAAGCTTGTAGTTTTACAAGGAACTGGTGCAATGGAGATGAATATGGGTAGATTTAGGGATGTGCGGAGGTACACCTCTACCTCGATATAACGCGACCCAGTATAACACGGATTCGGATATAACGCGGTAAAGCAGTGTTCCGGGGGTGCAGGGCCGCGCACTCTGGCAGATCAAAGCAAGTTCGATATAACGCGGTTTCACCTATGACGCGGTAAGATTTTTTTCGGCTCCCGAGGACAGCGTTATATCGAGGTAGAGGTGTGGTAGATACAGAGCTATTTTTAAATATGCTCCTGAGTCATCTAAGGTTTTCTGTTTTCAGGTACCATCTCTCCCTGAGGGTGCAGACTACTCTCCTCCCGTGGTAACTGAGCTGTACTACCTCCTGGCAGACTACCACTTCAAGAATAAAGAGCAATCTAAGGCCATTAAATTCTACATGCATGACATCTGTATTTGTCCAAACAGGTAAGTATTGTTCATTCCCTTCAATTCATCACTGCTGAAATGAGGGACAAATCAGGGGTTTTGTTCTATTTGGAAAGTAATAACATTTTCTGGTGTTTATTATTAGAAGTAAGTTGTATCTTAAGGAGCATTTTGGGGAAAAACCTCTGTTATTAATTATCAGTTATTTGACATTTTCCTTTTGGTTTCTGAAATGACCAGAATTCAGAGAATGGGGGAAACTGAATTATAGTCAGGAAGAGCAAGAGGTATGATAACTGACTTGACTTTCTTTTCTCTTTTGCTCATTGGTTTCCCTGGAATAGGTTTACCGGCAGTGAGAAATGGAAGCTATGACAGTGGTTAACTGCATAAGACAAACACATACCATCTCTCGATGGATTAACAGCTTGGGCTGGGTTTTTTAAGTTTATTCAGATTTGCTGGCAGAGAAGTACTCTAAAATAGGTCAAAATGGACAGAGCTGTATTGTTCTGATGACTACTGGTTAAACTCAGAAATATTTCTCGTCTGCCTTTTTAGTCTTCACCATCTCAAAGGGATACTTTGTAAGGTGAATAAGCTTCACAGTCCCTCATTTTAAAAATTGTATTTTCTATTTTAAAATTCCTGCAAAAAGTGAGCTGCAATAATCTTAAAATGCCAATCAATAAACCTAGGACATGCAAATTTGGCTTTTCCTACTAAGTCATGTTTTCATCAAAAAAGCATAATGATAGTAAAGACTCAAGAGCCATCCAGTCCTGCCATCCAGAATGTTGTTGTGAATGTGGGGCTGTCTGTTGGACAAGAGTGGATAATGTTTAGAGGCTAGGATGAAAGGGCACCATATTGTTTTGCTAGGACAGCATGGTTTCTGAGAGAAGAAGCTGGTTGGAATGGAACTGTTCAAACTTGGACATATCGAATTAAAATGAAAAGCCACCAGTTAGTCTATTATTTGGTTTCTGTTTTCTATGATGATGGATATTGGGTTAGCTAGAAAATGGAGGTTTTCAAAATCAATATACACATTTTATCCATTTTACCTGTTTTTGTGTTCCATACAGTTCTATACCAGGTTCCTCATTCTGTTGAAACACAAAATGGGGACAGGGAAGTATTTTCAGTTAGTTTTGAGAGCAGTAAGAGTTAGATGTGTACGGTGTCTCTCAGTGCCACCTCCATGGGAGGATGTGCAGCAGGAATAATGTTTTGGAGACGCCTGTGATGTAAGAAGGAAACATCTGGAGAAATAGTGAAAGGAATAATCACACTAATGATTCAAGATGCTTTACGGCAAGTAGTTTATTTGCTGTGTTCTTTCTTGCGTAGGTTTGATTCTTGGGCTGGCATGGCACTGGCTAGAGCAAGTCGGATTCAGGACAAGTTGAACTCCAATGAGCTGAAGAGTGATGGCCCCATTTGGAAGCACTCTACTCCTGTCCTCAACTGCTTTAAACGAGCCCTGGAGATTGACAGCTCTAATCTCTCTCTCTGGATAGAATACGGCACCATTTCCTATGCCCTGCACTCTTTTGCATCCCGGCAGCTTAAGCAGTGGAAGTTAGAACTTCCCCCTGAAGTTGTGCAGCAGGTGGGGGTCTAAGTTAGAGCTGTGTGAACTTTGAAATGCTTATTTCAACCTTATAATCTTTCTGATTAAAGCATTCATTACTATTGGTGTGGAATTGCTACACTGCATGATGACTTAGCGGCATTGCTAGTCACAGTATCCACCCAGCCCAGTGAAAATAAACATGTAAATTGCTAGTGTGAGCACTTTTTGAAATTTTGTTAGTTTCTTCTCAAAATTAGTCTGTCTGAGATTTGGGCCTACTTAGACTCTTCCTCCAAAGATCGCTAAAAAATGGCAGAACCAGCAGGAAAAAAACCCAAATACTTACAAATTTGTAATGAACTGCAAGTATCTACAGTACATTTACTTTCTCTGTTAGTAAACTTCATACAAATTACTTCAGAATAAGATGAAATATATTTTTTTAAATAGTCAAAAGACCAGAAAATTGGGCAGCTCACATTTGTGTTCACACACCATCGTTTCTCTTGTGTCATAATGAGGTTTCTCTTTTTGTTACATTTGAGTTATTTACTTAAGATCACGATCAAAATTGTTAAATGACAAACATCTCAATAGCATTTTCAAGGAAGTAATTTACATGATAATTGACCCCTGACCAACAGTCATGCATAAATTATCTTGATTGTGAAATTTTCTGCTGATTCAAGTGGGAAACGCAACTTTAATCTTTATAAACTTGGGTCACTAGATATAGACAATGTTTTATCTCCCTCTTTCTGATTGTTACGTTTCTCTTCCATCCTGACTCTCAAGTATCAGATTACAATGAAGGAATGGATTTTTTTTTTTCCCCCTCTAAAAAGGTGAATTGTCTCTGGTCTGTGAGCTGTTAAATATTCGAAAATCTAAAGTTCCCCAGTATATGAATGGAAGAGAAGGTGCAATGAGAACTGCTTTCTCCTCCTGCCTTCTCGAAGGCTCTCTTCCCTCCTACAAAGGTTCTGTGAAAATGTGCTCTGAATCCTAGAAAGTTATCCCTGTTCCTCAGCCTGAAGTTAAACCATAATTACTTTTTCAGCAAAGGTAACTAAAGATTCTTCTTCGAGTGCTTGCTCATATTCATTCCAAATAGGTGTGCGCGCGCCGCGTGCACGTTCGTCGGAAGA
>NC_133790.1:20788868-20945329 GCF_003597395.2 Chelonoidis abingdonii
TGTCTAAGAAGGGAGGAAGAGTTCTCTCTTCAGAACCAGGTAACGATCTTCTATTCCTGCCCTATTCAGGCAAACACACAAGACTTCATACTTATATACAGTAGCACATCTGACTTCAAAGTGCTATAAAACCAGTAACCTAATTAGGCCTCATAACGACCCTACGGGGTGGTAAATATTATCGCCATTTTACAGATGAGAGAAGTTAAAAAAAAAAATCAACCGAGGTAACAAAGGGAGTTTGTGTCAGAGCCAAGATCAGCACACAGGAGTTCCTGGCTCCCAGTCCCATGCTCAAAACTCAAGAATATTTTACAACAACTCAGAGCTGTTGTGTAACGTTGCTATATTTGCTTTCCCCCTTGTGGTTGATTAGCAAATGAAGCATGCACAAACAGAAAGCTTCCCCCTTTACAATCAGGTTGTTCTTCCTTAGTCCTTGTAGTTTGTTTCAATGAGGTCTCAGTACAATTCCCAACTTTTCTGGCCAGCTATCATGTGCACTACAAAAGTGACTGCCCGACTCAGGGAATGGTAATTGGCTGGTAAAAAATAATGGTGGCAGAAGTAGTCTCCTCTTACCTCCAACACCTGGACTCTGCTCGAAAACCTCGTACGTTGTTATCTCCCCCAATCAAGTATACAAAGTTGTTGAAAACAGCGATTCCTTGGTTGGACATTCTGGGGGCTAATGCAGCAGTAAAGTGCCTCCACTCTCCCAATAGGGGGTTCAAGTACTTGGCTTGGTCACTGAGGGCTGTGGATGGAGTAGAGTGCATCCCTCCAAAGCCCACTACACAGTGGAACTCTGACCTCACCTGCGTCTGTGAACTCTGAAGCATGGGCTGAAGACATTCATTCTTGTGGTACATTAGTGCATTGGCTACAGTCTCTCTTAATGGACATGGGCTTAATTTGTCATGGAGCCTCTGCAGGATCTGGAGCTCCATCAGGGGGAAGCGGACTGTTTCCAGTAGCTTAGGAGGCTCCATCAGTGAGACCTGATCTGTCTCTACCTGTTCTAGGGTATAATGGTACAGAAGTGCCCCTTCATAAACCTCATTCTCACAGCTGACCTCCAAGAGGTTGCTGCTCAGTAGGGAGTAGACCTTCTCCAGGGGCAGCTGGCGGTATATCTCTGTCTTTGAGAAAGCTACAAAGTTCTTGAGAATGTAGGAGTCCAGCTGCTCGCTCAACTGATTCAAGTCAAAGAGGTCAGCTAATTTGTATACATCCAGGATGTTCTCTTCATCCACCCAGGACATGAGAAAATCACAACAGAACTTAATGACTTCTGGAATCTACAAGAGACAAAGCAGATTGTTTATTTCAGTAAAAAGAAAAAAAAAAAAAAAAGGTCTTACAGTGGAGAGACCAGATTCATAAGAGTATGGAAGACCCAAGCTGAGGAAGTTGTAATAAATTGCAGGGAACGCCTGTCACCAAGAAGGCTGACAGTGGTCTCTTATCAGTACTGGCTGAAAATAAAAACTGATAGATTGAGGCTTTCACCAAAGATGACGTGAATATGATCCAATGTGGGTTTGTAGATGAACAGAAATAGTAGTTCTGTTTCCAGGCAGATTAACCAGTGTGCAAAAGGCACAACAGGATAGTAATTGGGCTGTATCATTCAAATGCAGAGGAAACCTTTTGCAAGGAAAGCTAATGTATTTTACATAGTTTACTGAGTACAGTATGACATTGCTTCTGGACACCAGGAGATAGCAGGAAAGTTCTTTGCTACACATGACAAACTTCTGTTGACTCCACAAAGGCTAACAGAGTAAATGTCTAGTGAGTAAGTAATCTAATACCACAGCATGTATAGTGGGGAAAATAAAAGAAGCAAAAACTGTCTTGATGGCAAAACAAGAGCCATTATAATTGTAGCAACTGGGATCACAGTTGCACCCATAGTGGGTCTGTGAATCAGCCTTTATACTGCAGATGAGAGCCTGAGAGGCTGCAGCACCAAAACAGTTTCAGAAGAAGGAAGTCAGGTCCTTTAATGTAGATCATAATGTAGGAACTCTTAACAGAATCTCCCTTGAGGAGTCACTAAGCAGGAAAGGGGTTACTGAGCACATTGGGGAAGTCAACCACTTATAAAAGAGTCACGCTCTGGATAAAATGGTGAAAAGTTATAAATAAAAACATAAAACTGCTTACATAAACAACACATCCATCCATCCATCCAAACCCAGTTTATACACATCTCTAGCTACTGACAAACCCCTGGTCTACACTACAAACTTACGCTGGTATAACTATGTCACTCAGGAGCGTGCAAAATCCACATGTCTGAGCATCATACCTAACCCCCGGTGTAGACAGTGCTATGCCAACGGGAGGGCAGATGGAGTAGTGTGTTCACTAAGTGCTGCAGCTGCACCACTGCAAGTGTAGACAAGTCCTTACTCCATAGTTTAGCGCATTCAGAAAAAAGTTCTAGTCAAATCCATATATGTAGACAGAAAAGCCCCTGCTCCGTTACTCCTCCTCTGTTGTGTTTGTTCACCTCTTCAACCTCTCCCATTTATTTCCCAGAGTGTCCCCATTCCTTATTGGTCCCATTCTTCCCTGTGTCTTCTTGCGCCATCTCCCAATCCCTCACCTGAAGTTGGCAGGCGGCAGTTAGCGTTTCTTGCACGTTGTTCAGGCTGAGTTCCAGTTCAGAGGTGTATATGAAGTTTAGGATTTTACACATAGCATTGAAGGAGACTCCATGAATACGAATCTCTTCCTGTTCCATCTCTTTTAAACCACCAGCAAACATTCCTCTGTAGAAAGAAAAAGGTACACGCTACACTGGAGATGTACCAAAGTTATGTACAGTTCAATCCAGCTTAGCCATATTGTTCTGGGGACATCCAAAACACTCAGTCAGATGGATAACTGGACAGATAGCTTTGCAAAACCTCTATGCCTTCCCCCAAATCCAGTGCTCCAGGAAATATGCTGGGCTATACAGTTTGGAACTGGAAACCCAGAGCACAGCCTTTTCAGAATGCAGTGAAGAGACACCAGCTAGCTGGCTCTGAAAATCCAGAAGGCATAGTTAAGGTTGGGTTAACCAGTGCTTATCTGTACATATACTCTCCCTGTGCATCCTTGCATTAGTTTAACCTATAAATTGCTTCCCCATTAAGCACTGGGAGCCCTGTAAACCATAAAACTCTCTCTCATTGAAAGAATTAAAATAAATAATTAAATCAATTAAGTAAAAGCAAACAAGAAGGCATAAAGACTCCTGCATCCCCCACTGGGATCATTCTCTTTAAAGATTTTAGTGTTCATGTTATAAGCCCTTGTTTTTAAAGAAGTTTAAAACAGAAGTGTGCTAGCCTAGTGAGAGTGCTTTATTGCTACAAAAGACCCACTGATTCAGATGCCACCATGTTCTCTTCCAGAAAATGCTGGGGTGATAGAGAAGTGAATGCACTCAGTTCAAAGGTGAACAAGCCCATTAAATGCCTACATTGCAGGCCTGACAGACTCTGAAACATGTTTAAGCCTAGTTCCCCCTACCATCCACACAAAACCCTCAGGCATGTGCCTATATGTTCTCAGCACATGAGTTTGATGGCTCATCCAGGGATACAGGTATAAGCTCTTGTCTCACTGTACCACAAATCTCTGCCCTCCCTCTTTGTGGTAAAGACACAGCTAAGGGTTCATGTGGCTAGGTTCATATTGAGATAGTCCATCAATGCTATCCCACAATTCCTGGGGCCTGTGTGTTCTGGCCTCTCTCATTCCCAAGCTCCTACTCATCTACCATGCACCATAAGCAACCCCAACTTCCAGAAATCAGAACATCCGAAATCTGTCAATGCAGTGACCTGTGGACAAGGCATGAGGCATTCATACCATTCCAATGTGCACTCTCATAAGCAAACCTGACAAGCACAGCTCCACAGGCATGGATGGCTGGACACACGTACACTATGCAGTGTAGACATACCCTTAGCTGTTAGAAAGGGAAAGGAGTGCTTCACGTCATTCAACTGCAACCTACCCCAAAGCAGTGTTGATGGGGTCCTAAGGAAGTCCCATGCAATCTTTGTCTAGAAAGATGATGGCTGTTACATCAGGCTTTGTGGGTTGAAGAAGTAGGAGTTGTTTGAAGTAGACAGAATCTTCAAGTGCACCATCAGGAATGCAAAGAAACCAATTTGCTCTAAACGTGCTCAGAGCTGAAATCTGGGAGCGCGTGTTTTGGATCAGTGTGGTATTACTCCAAATAAGACTGGTTAAAAAGAATGGCTTGTCCCACTTTTGGGTGCCACTCACTAGAACTAATGTGGTTTTGGAACTGAAAAGTCACGGGACATTAAATCTATGATGCGAGACGTGACTTTCAGTATTTTTAATTTTTCGTGACCAAGGGCTGCTGCAACTTCCCTTAAAATCAATAGAAAGACTCCCATTGACAACATCAGGAGTTGGATTGCCCCTCCCAAGTTACATAAACAGCACTTAGGACCATTACTTCCCACAACATGTTTTATAACTTGCTATGTATTATGAAATTACCGTAATAGGCCAAACCTTGTTGGTGCCAATAGAACTTTAACAGCTCTGTAGAATGCACTGTGTCGTACTTCTAACGAATGGGGCACATATAAAACAGGCACCACTATGTCCTCCAATTACTATGGGTTCTGAGTGAAATGGAGGCACCTGGAAGCAAAACTAAATGTGGAATAATGCAAGATTAGCTTTATTTTTAAAGTCATACAAAAGAAAAATGAACAGAAACAAATTAAATATTTTAAATGCATTCAACTCATCTTAAAGGTCTGATTTTAAATGCACAAGGATAAGAACACTCCAAGATATGGCTGAATTTCTATTTATTTCATTCCTCCATGGGTAAGCCTCCACACTGCAATGAGCAGGCATTAAAATGTTCTGAATAAACCATGGTATGCCACATGCAACATAGCACAACTTGGGAAAGGACGGGGAGTCCGAGGAGAAGAAAGACGGAAGTTCAGCCACAATTCAGATTCTCTCTCTCTTTTGTTTTTAAATGATGACTTGAGACATATTGAGAAAGATGTTGGTTACAGATTCACAGTGACACTGGACTCACCTGAAATAGTCACATGATGCAGCTAGGAGTATCCGATGAGCTTCAATAGGTTTCCCTTCCACTACCAGGACTACATCAAAAAGGATACCACTATCTCGGAGAGCTACCAGGCCACTGAGTAAGGACTGGGAGTGCTCTGCACTGCGGTAAGTGTTGCTGGTGCACTGCTGGAGGGAGGGCTCCAAGGGAGTCTTGCATGGCTGAATCAGCTCCTGATCCTCTGCCATCACAAGCAGAAATGCTCAGTACCTCACAGCCACCAGTTACAGCAAGATGAATTCTGTGAGATAATAAAAATAACAAATGTTTGTGTTTGCTAATTAATAGCATTTTAACTCTTATCAGTTAGCAAAACAATCCCTAAAGTACAATCGAGAGACCTTAAAACACGGTTCTGCCCCAATGAGATTATTTTGGATTTACACCAAGAGCAGTTTGGTGCAAAATGTCGCTTTCATTTACCAAATTCCCAGCTGCAAAGTGTTCTTAGATACCTTTGCTGTAACAGAAGCTGCAAGTTGAGTCCCCATCTTTAGTTTACCAGGGTACATCAAAGGGCTTGTTTTGCTGTATTTTTTCCTGTTTTTGCCTTTTTACATTAGCTGAGCACATTTCCACAAATGCCCCTTCCTGGCCCGGGGCTAAGGTCCCTACATGCACGGCTAATCAAGGAAAGGAAGGAACTAAGGCAATTGGAGACTGTATTGGCCTTTTATAACTTTGGCTATGAATGTTCAGTGCTGTGACAGCATGCTTGTGCTGTCGAAACTGGCACTGTTTTTCTAGAAGATTACCAAAGTGGGAATATAAAGACAACTTTCAGGAAGAATTGAACTTCTGAACAATTCCCAGTCTTTAGAATCAGTGGAACATTTAAAAGGGAGAAATCTCCATGATACAATATTGTCTAAACTACATTTACTCTCACAGCTCTACATTTTACTATATAGTGTTTACTGCAAAATTATCCTGAGAAAATGTGAAAGCTGCAAATTGGGATGTGCAGGGTTGCAGCGGCCAGAGAAGGAGGTGACTTTCCCCAGCTCCAGGGCTGCAGCTGCCAAGGAGAGATGGCCCTTCTTCCCAGCCTCAGCTCTGTGGCAGGGGAGAGACCTTTATTATTAAGGTTTTTTATATCTATAGATATATAGATATATACATAGCGCTATTATCCAAAGCGCTTAACGTCTGGAAAGATCATTAAGTGGTCCGCCGAGACCTGCAGCAATTTTCAAGTGGTCTGGGAAAACAAGTTTCAGAACCAGTGCTATAGATCATGGGAAAAATCTTGGTTCCACTGAAGTTAATGGCAAAACTCTCACTGAATTTACTAGTGTTTACATCACTATGCGACTTTTCCCTTTCTGAATATATTATGTTTATATGAACAGCAATATATTATTGCAATAGTTCACAAAATGTTTCTGAGAGAGAAATACCATTACGGAGTTACCTTAAAAGTATGAATTTCTTAACAGTGCCTGTTTTACTGAGATACTTGCCCAATATTTCTCTCTCATGTGATCTGTCCCAAATTATAACATTACTATATGATAGTTTGCAATGTGTTCTCGAGCACTACCTTATAGGCCACACACTGGGCATTAATGCATAATAATTTAATTATAAATACAGAAAAAATGCTAAATAAGCAAAAAAGTGTTTCCAAAGCTTTTTTCATAAGGCCTCAGTGTATCTTTAAGAGTTCAGTTGTTTCTATTTATTCCTCCTTCCAGATCATGCTCGCCTGTTGTTTAGAACATTATAATTTTCACAGCATCTACTTAGGATGTCCATGGAGAAGATTCTGAGAGACAGCAGCAGCTGAACTCTGTTAAAAACAAAGTGCTTGTTTTTATACCAATAGCTTTCATAAAAAAAGACAAAAGAAAGATACAGGGAAAAGTTTAATTTAGAAAGAACTCTATTAAGATTCAGTGAGACTATGCACATTTTTAAACAGCAGCTAATTTAATGTAATCGCTTTCAAATTCTGCCCCACTGAATGATATTTTGTTGATGTGCAGGTCTGGTCAAACGTTGCTTGCTCTCCTCCGTGTTTCCAACTGTTAAATCAGATTAAGACAGATAAAAATACATAAATGCTTTCTCAATATCCCTTTTCCATTTAAGTAATTGCTGTATTTGCCACAAAGATATCATATAATTGTGAATGAGAGAGTGATGTCCAGGAGACATTTAAGTTGTGGCCCACCCATAAAAAAGTTAAGAACCCATGATCTAATGGTTTTACTGTCATATGTGGATTCCCTGGCACCACTGATATCAATTGCATCTGTTATAAAACATTATCTTCCTTCCCAAAGTAATTCCAGGCCCCAAAGATCTATTACAGGCTCTGTACTATCTTTTATGGGTCAGAAGAAATCGAGCTTTCCTGTAACAAAGAGCCTACTCCTTCCAATAACAAACCAGTTCCAGTTTCCTAATGTCACTCCTAATGTCCTAATATCAACTGACAGATTCTTAATTATAAAAAGGATATTCCAGATTACACAAGACTGAATGATAGTTTCCCAGAAATCAATGTGGGTTCCAAACTAATCAATTCATGTCTGTTTTCAGGTCAGGCAAAAGACAGATAAAGTCAACTTCCAGTTTTACTCCCAAGCTATCCCTTCTAGTTGTTAAAATTATTGCTCATGCGGGACTGAAAACACCATCCAAATTCCAAGGTACACAGTCTAGATAACGCAGGATAGCACAGTTAACAATCCTATTCCGTGACTGCTTTGTCAGGACTTAGTGATGAAACTAGTGGCCCTACAGTGATGAAACTACAGTAGACCACTAGCTACATTAGTTTTGGAGCTAGAAACTCTAAATAAGAACAGCACGTGGTCTGCGGTCTGACTAAAGAATCTTCTTTGCATTTAGAACAATGGAATCCAGTCTCTGCTCTACTAGTAGAGGCAGAGATGGGACTGAGATTAGACCTTTCAATGAGATTCCCTGCTATATACTGCAGCTTTGCTTTTCACGGCACCTGACAGACAACACTGATTGTTCATTCACCTTTAAACCCTATGCCTTTATCCTATTTGTGGTTGTAAAGGTACTTCTAAAGCTGTGGGAACAGCATTACAGAAGACACTGTTTCCAATGGTTAATTAAAAAGTTCTCAGAATCACTAATGTAAATAACAGAAATGGCTTTAAGTGGTGATCCTTGTTCCCACAGGCAGGACTAGACCGAACCAGTACTGCTATTGGCTCCCATCAATGCTCTGAGCACTACTCATTCCCTACCGTCTCGACTCTAGAAAAATAAGCAGCTGCGTTACACGCCAGCAGAACGGGGCTGACAAGGAAGTATCACAAGTACAGCTGCACACCAGTTATTCATGTCTCTCCTCCTCGCCACAGACCACACCAAGGGGGCTCTCCGTGGCAGTCCCTTGTCCAGCAAAGGGCGAGGAGGGCAGCAGGGTGAGTGGGAAAGCACCAGAAGACGTGGGGCTAAAATATCGGGGGTAGGGGGATTCCATGTACTGGACAGCAGGCTTGTGAGTCAGCCACTGCGTTGCTGAACAGCGCGGGGGCCGCCACCCGGGCACGAAGCCTCACTCGGTGTCGGAGGGCAGCACACGGCGGTGGGGTCCAGGAGCAAGGGCGCCTCGGGGAGGGTGTCTCCCTACCGGTGGGGGCAGGGCGGCAGCTCAGTCAGGGGCTGCTAGTTGTCAGTAGCTACCCGCCCCCACGGCGGGGGCCTTGGAGCCAGCCCCCCCAGAGCAGTCACCCCCCCCGAATCCCGGCTGGAAAACCTGGGGAGGGCAGAGCCCCCGCCTGGACACAGCCCTGCTGTCACCTACCGGCAGCGGCGACCCCAGCCTGGCGCCTGCCCCGCCGCCTTCTTCCGGCTTCATCTTCGCACAACCATAGAGTCAAGCCAGAGCGCCCTTCCCACGTGACTGAACAGAGGGCTACGCCCACAAGCCCTTCTTAAAGGGGCCCTCACTAATTGCCTCTCTCCGGCAGGCTGTGTCTGCCTGCATGTAGATCTATCTGGATATCTCTCGTGTCTTTCGGATAGGCGTCTCGCACATTTGCCCAGGTTCATGCAGTGACCCAGTTCCATCCAAAAATACACTCAATCCTAAAAGTGCTGCCAATGCTAATAGGTCAATGGCCAGCAAAAGACAGAAATTTGGATGACATCTCCAAAATCAAGCATGATGCAGTGTAAGTGCACCTACATGCACCATAACCCACTTATTTTCCTCCAGAAGACATTTATTACCAGTAACTTATTTGTAAAGGGAGAAAAAGGGTGCAGTGAGTCACAGAAATCTTCCTACGACAAAACTGTTAGCCCCTTGGCTCTGACAAACAATAACTTGCCAGCTGTGTAATGTATTTTATCTTACTGATCTATATTTTTCAGAGTATTTTCATTGTAAACATATTAGCATGCTGTTGTCCTCCATCCACAGCTTTCATAGCTTCTCCCTGTGTTCTACAAGTGACCAGGTCCACCACATTTTCACAGATGAATGATATGCGTGGCTGCTTATTTCAGAAAATCCACCACTGTGCATTGATGTGCAATTAAAGGAGTGGATTTACTGAGACTGAGGTGATCTATATCTCTAAGGGCTTCTCGATATGGGAGGTTTACTACACACTAATTGTAGTTTGTGCGCATTGATTAAAATGACATTGGTACACACAATGCAATTATTAAAGCATACTAACTTGCCAGTTAATACATATCATATAATTTACTCTGAAAGTTAATTAATTGCTTGTTTGTGTGAACACATTGCTTAATCACGCTAGTTGGCACAATGGTTCTCAACCTTTCCAGACTACTGTACCCCTCTCTCAGGAGTCTGATTTGTCTTGCGTACCGCCACGTTTCACCTCACTTAAAAACTACTTGCTTATAAAATCAGACATAAAAATACAAAAATTGCTTACTTTCTCATTTTGTCTGTATGAAATTTTAGTTTGTACTGACTTTGCTAGTGCTTTTTATGTAGGCTGTTGTAAAACTAGGCAAATATCTAGATGAGTTGATGCACCCCCTGGAAGACCTCTGTGTACCCCCAGGAATACACATACCCCTGGTTGAGAACCATTGGCTTGGCAGTCACCTAACTTGTACCCCACTGCCCACGCTGCTTTCCATGACATCAGGGTCTATCGGCTCTGTCTAGTCTTAATTATTGTAATCATCTCCTGTCTGGTCTCCCATGTTCAGTCTGCTCAAAATGCTACTACTTATGTCCTTTGAACACTTTCATTATCTTCCTTCCTTTTACAGCATCATATCAAGTTAGGTACAACTCCTTTAGTCTCCTGGGAAAACCTCACCCATTACCTATAATTCTATGATTCTAAATTCCTCATAAAAAGTCTATACTCATCACACTTTTCAGGATCAGTCCCTTAGTCTGAATTTAAGTAATTGCCACCTAATTGAGAGATAAAATAGCTTATTAAGAAAGTAACATCAGTAGAACATGAGAGAAACCCCTTACCAAATGAGGGAAATGGTAGCTTGTGTATAGGGATTTATAGTGCTAAGAAACTGGCACTTGGGAACATATAAGCACACAGCTTTGCTCTGCCCTCTCTCCCCCCCGGAGAAACCACAGCTGCTGCTGGACTACAGCATCCCATCTGCATGCCTGAATTGGGCCACTCCAGTGCTGCACTCAGCAGAGAGTGGTGTAATACTCACAGTCTCACAAAGGTATGCTAACCAGTTTCACTTTTTTTTTTTTTGACTCTCTCATCACTTGTATTAATGTTTATCTCACTGTCTGAAATTTCTCAAGCCCTAGACACTACAGTGACTGGTCCTATCCACAGGTGTCTTACTCCTAAATGTGCTGCTGTTGCTAAGTTTATGACCAGCAAAGTGAGAACAATTTGGTTGACATTTCCCTTATCAAATATGCTCCGAGGTGCACATCCCACTCTACTGCCTCAGAGATTAATTCTACAGTGTCTTATTTGAGTTAGAGAAATCTCACTACCTCTGTACCTCTAACTTGCCTGCCAGGGAATGTATTTTCATTTCCTTTTCCACATCTTTTTGTGTATTATAATTACAAACATATTAACAAGCTGTTTCCTGCAGCTACAGCTCTGAACGCTTTGTATGGCTTCCCCTTTGTACTATGCACGGGCCCATACTTGCCACGTTATCACAAGTGCAACATGCATGGCTGCTTGTCTCAGAATATTTGCCATTGTACCTTGGCCCAGAGTACAGTGGGTCTACTGAGACTGGGATGATTGCTCCCCACACTTTAAATTGGCTCTAAATTTCATCCTGATTCTGTTTGAATCAACTGGAATTTGCATAACTAGATTTTTACTATGAAAAGTACATGGAACCTGAACGACAGAAATACCATTGATTGCTGCTCCATAGGAATGTTTCTTAATTGTTAGGTCATCCTTTGGTTCTTTCCTTATGGTTCCATTTTCAGTTTTCCATTTAAATTAATTCTAGATATAAAAGTCATATGAAGAAAATAATTTCAATTAACCTGAAGAATTTCCTTCTCTTTAAATGTTTCTGAGGGGCACCTGGTCTGTCTGCACCTAGCCTTAATTTCTGTAACTGGCTTGTCTGGCTTCCATGTCTTTCACCTGTTCCTCCTGTAGTCTGTTAAAAAATGAGGCTGCCCAAAGTAAACTTCCCATCCCTACACTCCATCAGTGTTTCTTTAATCTTTTCATTAGCTACCTGTCTTTTACAACATCCTATTATTTTTTTTCCTCATCTACATAAAGTCCTCCATAATCTTGCCTCATATAGTAATCCTCTGCTCCATTTTGCCTGCTCCTGATGCCTTTACCAGATTTATTACTTTATTCCTCTGACTTTTCCCATTCTTGATGATGTGCCTCTTCAGGGTGGCCCTACTGATTTATTAAGTAAGGGGGAAAATATGTAGTTCTGTCTAATGCACAAAGTAAACAAACAAAAAAAGAAATATGTTCCCCTCTAATCTAGTAGTTATAGGAATCATAAGCTCTGGTTCTGCAAGCACTTATACATATGCTAAATGTAAGGAGATGAGTAAGAGGTGATGTTACTTGGAACTAAAGACCTGATCCTGTGCTTAACTTTAAGCATGTGTGTAGTTCTAGTAGGTTGATCAGATGTCCTTATTTTATAGGGATAGTCCCGATATTTAGAGCTTTTTTTTATAGGGGTTCCTATTACCCGCCACCTCCCATCCCGATTTTTCACACTTGCTATCTGGTTACCCTAAGTTCTAGTGAATTTGGTGACACTACTCGTGTGCTTACTTAAGCACAGGGGCCTCTAGTAGGTACAAAATTGTCAAACAGAATAGTCTCCAATTATTATTTTTGTAAATGAAGGCTTTAATTCTGAAGCCATTTAGGAGGCCAGCAGCGAAGTGGCAGGACATGAAAATGCCCTGCACAGCTTCACTCCAGCTTTTGGGAAAGACAATATTTAATAAATAGAGTTGACTTAATGCTGGCTGTCACCAAGGCCTCATTCGTGCAGGCTGCTCTGTCTGGGCAAACCCTTACATCCGTGTGAAGCCCCGCTCAAGCCAACGGAACTCTGCATACCTGCAGGACGGGAGCTTCGTGGAGTCGCTGGTAGGGCTAAGGCCCGAGCCTCTCTTGCCCTTGAGGGATTGAAGACAAAATATAATTCTCCTAGGAAACTGCGCATCGCTCAGCTCCCAGGGCCTCGGATGGGGCTACCTCACTGCGGGACCAAGGCCGCACGCGGGCCAGGCCTAGAGCTGCTGAGCAGCCGGGACCGTACTGCCCGGAACCCGGCTACCTGTGAGCCTGGGCCACACACAGAACTACATCTCCCACCACGCATCGGGGGGGGGGGCGAGACTACGTTTCCCAACATGCATCGGGGGAAGAACGGTTAGCGAGAACGAGGCCAAAGGAGACTTCATTTTCCAGCGCAGTAGCGCGCCCACTGCGCCGGAAGTTGATGTCACTTCCGGGTTAGCCTGTGGCGGATCGTCGTCAGCGGCGGAGGGAAGCGCGGCGGCGGCGCCAGGGGCAGGCGGCGGTGGCGGCAGCAGCGGGGATGGACGTGTCTGGGCAGGAGACCGACTGGCGCAGCGCGAACTTCCGGCAGAAGCTGGTCAGCCAGATGTGAGTATGGGGCCCCGTGGGGACGCGGGGGCGGAAGCGGAGCAGCCTAGGCCGCAAACGCGCCCTGCTTCGGCTGCCCGGGCAGGGAGACGGGCTGGGCAGCCGGGACACTTCTCGCGCTACTGCCGGAGGGTGGGGGGGCTGCTCCCCGCAGGCGCCTGTCTCTGGAACTGGCAGGCCGGCCCGATGTGCCTCCCTTTTGCCGTGTTGCGCCGCCCCCGTCCTGGTCGGCAGCCGCTTCCCGTGGGGGTGGCCCCAGGGGCTGCCTGCCTCCTTGCTGCCCGCTGGCAGCCCCCGCCACACACTCCCCGCCAACCCGACTGTGTGTCTCTGGGGCTGGCTTCCTTGCCCGCGGCTCAGTTATCCGAAGCCAGCCGACCACGCCGCTACTCCTGTCCCCTTCCAGCGGCCTGGGTGGGGAGGCGTCCCAATTCCCCCTCTTCCATTCCCCGCTATGAACGCACTCCGGGGGAGGCTGGCCCCGCTGCTTTCTCCCCTGAGCTCCCTTACAGCCTCTTCTGTGGGATCTGCTGACCACCCCCTGCGGCTTCCTGACCAACCTGGTAGCTTCTGCGGTTTAACAACAATGTTAAATAAACCGCTGGCTGTACGGGCCCTACCCTCTGCACTGCTTTGTTGCTTATAGGTAGCAAATAATTCCAAACAGGCTTAACATTTCTATTCTGATGTTTAGATGTTTCACAATTTAACCACCTGGCCTCATTCCTATAACCCTTGTTCCCTATCCTATTTTATTTGTTTTGGTCTTCATGGAGGTTCATGTCTGAATTTAGGTTATAAACTATTCTGGGCAGAGAGCAGCTTTGCTTGTGCCTCACATGCTTTTTGGGTGCCCAGAGCTAGTATGTTACACTTTTAATTTGTTCTTTGAAGTCACTTGTCTTACACAAAGACAGTCCACAGGGGCAAGGAAACTTGGAGCTAATACGATTAAACTCTTTTTTTTTTAACGTCTGTGCATGTCAATCTATAGCAGTCTTCTGTCAATGGTATTTAAAAAATGGATGCTGATGAATTCCTTCAAGAGAAGCTTAAAATAACAGTTTAAGTAAATGCATCAGTCTTAGCAAACAAAATCTTAATTAAAAATAAAATAGTTGTATAATAAGGAATGCCACTTAAACATTTAAAATTCTGGAAATTGGAAAGTAGGAAGTATTAAAATACCCTCTCAGTTCATGGGCTGTTTTGCATTATTTTAAGCACTGACAGTTTTCCTCAGGTCCAAAATCTTTTGTGTTCTACAAGTGACAGTGCCTCCACTGAACTACATAGCACATCTCAGACATGAAAGTAGCCATACATATTATCTTAATTAAAAAAAAAATGCTGGTATTGGTGAATCATTATTATAGTGCTTTTATAGAGATTGGGTTCATGTGTCACATCTGAAATTAGTTTGGCGGTTTCATCTTGTTGCAGTTAGAATAAAATAAGACTTGCCACAACCAGGGGTTATAATAGCTCGGTGTGATGTGTAGCATCAGGTTTGGGAGCTGTTGCCTAGGAATGTTTTTGAGGTCTGATCACGCATTGGTTCCTCTTCCTATGCTTCTGTTTTCACCTTCAGTGAGTCATAAGTAACTGACATGTAAAGGAAATAATGAAAATAATTACTATGTAGATTTCCTTTGGAAAATGTTCTGTAACCAGAGAAAGTGTTTTAACAAGATCTTGCAAAATAGTCCTGAAAACTCACTAGTCCACGCACAAATCTTCTCATTCACCTTTACAAGATGATGATAATTACTGTTACTTGCCATTAACAAATATTCATGCTATTGAGAATTGTTTAAAATTAAGTGTATGAAAATATTCAAGTGACCCATCTTTAGAGAGAGTCTCTTGGATATGGTATAGCTGCATATGTGGTAAATGAGGCAGCTTCTGTTACTGCGATTTCAAACATGGATTCCCTCTATCAGTCTGATTTTAGGCATTTGCTGGAGATAGCCATGAGATGGTGGTATGGCCAGAAGCAAAACATCCACGCTAGTCTTGTTTCAATTATAAATAGCCTCGGATACTAGTGGCCACTAGGTTTTGTTGACTTTTCTGCAAAGCTTTTGGGAATGGATGTGAAGATGCTTGAGTACATTTGCTCTTTTGAGAACTCCAAAGGGTAGTAAGAGGTGCTTATTGTTCCCTGCAGGGGGTTGTCTTGTGCAAGGTTCCATCTTATTTATGTGCGTGTTTCAACTGGTAGGGGCAGTAAGGTTGTCAGTGGTGGATGACTCTTAGACCTTAAGATTCTTTTTGATTAAATGTGGATGCTACAGTTCCTGTGATCTCCAACTGTTTGAGAGAACTGAGGAAGTATATGGTAGAGAATGGCTTAGGCTCATCTTGGATATGATGGAAGCTGTGCTCCTAGATACAGGAAAATGTTAGAGGAGTGAGTGGGGGCTGAGAATGTCTTTTGTTTGAGATGTATGTCCCACACTTCTCAGTGAGATTCAGTCTTTGGGTTACTCTTGATCCATTGCTGTTCCTGGTTGTCAGCCGAGAATACCATGATGTGTCATTTTCCATCTATGGCTGCTCAGGAAGCTGAGACAGTTTCTCTGGTGTGTGTCTTGGTACTTGGCGCGATGCCCTTGTATCAAGATTATTGCAAGGTACTCTATTTGGGACAACCCTTGAAACCTTCAAAGCTTCATGTAGGGCAGAATTGAATGGTATGAATGTGAACAGAATATATAAGGGCTCTGCACAGGTGCCCTGTTTGGTTTAATTATACTTACTATTTTTACACTGTAAACACCTAGATAGAAAGATGCCTGGTACTCATGGATTGCCTCTTGCTCTATATCTTCTCGTAGGAGTTCTAATTGGCCGGGTCCATTCTCACTGTAAATTCCTGTCAGACTCCCTATGGCCAGCATCAGGGTGTTTCCAGTAGAGAACTCCCATCACTAGATCCTGCACCCTTCAACAGTTTGCTCCAGTCTCAGGGCACTTTACAAAACTTATTTGCTCTCACTTTGTATTGGCCATTATTAATAATAGGAGAAGGTGATGCTATTGCTAGTAAAGAGTTGTTGAAAATAATCTGTTTTATTGATTTAAGGTGCTTATGTTTAGTATTCATCACTAACATTTAAAAAAGTGCAGAAATACAAAAATGTATTGATGATTTTCTTAAATTGTGTACAGAGGGAAGAAAAAGTACTGATCCTTAAACTGTCAATTGCAAAAACAAACTTATCAATGGGAGCCAGGTTATTGAAAAAGGTAAAATTATCAGTATGGTACAAAAAGCAGTAATATTTGCCTGTTAATTCACTAGGACTTTAATAGTTAAACTTACAAGGTGCTCATACCAAAAGGTGTCTTTGGGTATATTATATATTCTAGTACATCTAAAAAACACAGTAAGATTGCAAAGTCAAGCACACCAAAGTTAAGAAATCCCAGAATTAAGGGTGACTGTACAACCGGCAGCTAGATTCCACTCTCATCACATTGTGTACCATAGTCCAGGCATATGCTCCAACAGACGATACAGATGAAGAGGACGAAGAGAGATTCTGTGCAGAATTGAATGATGAAAGAAATACCAAACCACAATCTTGTCCCGGTTATGGGAGATTTTAATGCCCATATCAGAAATGAAAGACGAAGTTGGGAAACGATCATCGGCCCACATACAACTGGAACAGTGACAGACAGTGGCACAAGACTTCTTGAATTTTGTGCCAAAAACAATCTTAGTATCTGCAATTCTTTCTTCCAACATAAAAACATCACAAAAAGACCTGGATTTCACCAGATGGCCTTACATAAAATGAGATCAACTAAATCTGTTAGTAAGAGGTGGAAAACATTAGTGTTAGACACGAGTATTCAGAGGAGCAGATATAGGGAGCAATCACTACTTGCTGAAAGCAAACGTCAGATTGAAGTTTAAAGTGCTCAAAAAGGAAAGAAGACGGATTAGTCAATACACGGAAACTACAAGGTTGCAGGATACGAAAAGAGTACCAGATAGAGGTCAAGTACAGGTTTGAGGCCCTTAAAGATCTTGAAGAAAACAAAGTGGAAAAATACTGGAATCTTTTCAAAACAGCTATGCTAGAAGCAGCTGAAAAGATAATTGGTAGAAAGAGAGGAAGCAGTAAAGAACAGTGGAAGAAGAAACATGGAAAATTATAAATGAATGAAGAAAACAAAAGGTTCTAGTACTACAACATGTGATGGAAGAAACAAAACAAATCTACAGGAACCTTGACAAATCAGTAAAAAAAAAAACAGAGCAAAAAGGATAAGCAAAATGGGATTGAAAGTAAGGCTAGCGAAGCTGAAAGGGAAAGAAAGATACAAGAACGGTCTATGCTATCCTGAAACAGTTAACAGGATGTGGATCAAAATTCAGAAATGTCCCTGTGAAAGAGAAACGAGAAATTTTGAAAACACAGGAGGAACAAGAAAATAGATGGGTGGAACGCTCCAAAGAAATGCTAAACCAACCAGAACCAATGACAAGACTGGAATTTAACAATGATAAACCATTAGACCTAGATATAGATGTATCTGAGGTAAAAATCAAAGAATTAAAAAAGCACTGCAGAAGCTGAAAAACAGCAAGGCGCCTAGGTTGGACGGCATTCATTCTGAGATGCTTAAATTTGGAGTTGAATATGTGGAATCAGTCATCTGTTCGCTGTGCAACAGAATGTGGATGAAGGAGAAAATACCGGAAGAATGGACCCTCGGTATCATAATCAAGTTGCCAAAGAAAGGTAATCTAAACAATTGTTCAAATTGGAGGAGAGTAACACTTCTATCTGTCACAGGAAAAGTATTAGCAGCAGACCTCCTGAACAGAATGAAAGGAAAGATAGATACCATCCTATGTGAGCAACAGTCTTGATTTAGACAAGGGAGATTGTGCAAAGATGCTATTTTCACTCTGCCATGGATTATTGAGAAAACAACTGAATTCCAAGGCAGTCGTGTCATCAATTTTGTGGACTTTCAAAAGGCATTCGATAATGTAAACAGAGAAACAATGTGAAAAATTGTGAAACAATATGGAATTCCAATAAAATTATTCAACATTATGGAGGCATTCTATGCCAACTCAAAATGCTACATTAAAATGGAAAATCGATTTGAGTACGCCATTCAGCATCAAGATACGTATAAGGCAAGGGTGCGTCCTGTCTCCTTTTTTGTTTTTGCGAGTCATCAACTATGGATTAAAACAATGAGACAGTGATACATGTGGCCTAAAATGGAACCATTCAAGGCTATTTGGTCTAGACTTTGCTGATGACATTGCTTTTATTAATGAAGATGCCAACAGACTACAAAAATGCAAAAACCAAGTAAAAGTAGTAATGGAGAAGATAGATTTAAGATACAATGTAAAGTAATGTTAATGGGGACTACAGGGACAGAAATAAAAATTGAAGAAGAGAAACTGGAGAAGGTGGAGAATTTTACGTGTCTTGGAAGTGCCATCAGCCAAGATGGTACTAATTCTGAGGAAATAAGACTCAGGAAGGCAAACGCTGCATTTGGAAGACTCAGAAACATCTGGCAACTCAAAAACATCTCCCTCAGGACAAAACTGAATGTGTAGAAAGCAATCGTTGTTGCCATCACAACATATAGCAGTGAAACATGGCAACTTACCAAGAAAGATACACAAAAGCTGGATGCATTTCATCACAAATATCTGAGAAGAAGATTGGGAATAATATAGAGATAGGAAGATGAATGAAGAAGTCAGAAAAAATTACTGGACAAGGCACCCTCTCACAAATCTACAAAAGAAGACATCGGTGGCTGGGACGTGCTGAGAATGGAAAAAGAACACTTATTAAATACCGCCTTGAATGAAAGCCAGAAAATGCAAGAAGAGAGAGTAAAGACCATGAATAACATGGAAATGAACAGTTCTGAATGACGTCAAGCCTTTCAATGTGAAATGGAAAGATTTGGAGAGAAGGGCAGTTGACAGGCAAAGATAGCAATTGTGGGTAGCCCAATGTGCAGCAAAGCATGGGATGAACTAAGGTTTAAGTAAGGTACCACCTTAATCTCACCCTTTTGTGCATTATGATAGTCTTTGCCCCCTATGTCATTCAGTGAACTGGTTAGATGGTGGTCACTGAACAGGTAGCTATTCAATTTTTTTTTTATCCTCATCATTCAGTGTGTGGCCCATGCAAGATTTATGCACACTATCCAAACCCAGTTCTGAATACAGAATTAGTGTTGTCATTGTAGTATCTTAAATTCACTAGTGTTTGTAAAGAACTATCTTTACAACATCCAAGTGAGGTGACTTCATATCTCCCATTTTAAAATGTGAGCTAATTTTTGATGTCAACTTAAAGAGCCAAGAGCCTGATTTTTCAAAGTAGTACTTTGAGAGCTCTGCTCTGAGTATATATTGACCTCAGTTGCAGTTGTGAGTCCTCAGTACTTCTGCAAATCAGATCCCTGGTGTCTCAAGATAAGTACCTAAAAAATGAACACACTGTGGCCACTTGTGAAAACCTTAGTTCGTGACTTGCTCAGTATCATGTACGAACTCTATGGCAGAGGCAGGGATCAAATCTAATTCTCCAGGGTAGCATTTGGCTGCCTTACCCATGAGATCATCCTTTCTCTAATCCAGTGTCTCATTCACTGCACATCTTCCACTTTCTCAGCAAATGAGGCAAGGGTCCCACAAACAAACAACTCATTCTCTACCCAGCCTTGATTTAGTCCTGAGTACTGTCCCTCCTGTGCACTGAATGAAGCAGGTGTCCTATGAAAAAAATGATTGTGAGAGATGGCAATTTCCTTGACAAATAGTATTAAATTAAGTTAAATCTTACTGAATCAAGTTTAAGTATCTTAAGAGTTTATTGTATTAAAAATGCAAATATTTATGTATTATTGTGGGCTTGCATGTAATGTCTCTGGAGGAAGACATTACTAAGGAAAACCAGGGAAAGTGTTAGCAGCTTCACAGGACTATTTAACGCAATGTGCCAGACAAGAGCGAACTTTTAATGTTAAGTGGGTTTTCCAGTTAATCTCTAGGGAGAGGATATGCAAATGTACCCCGTCTAGTTATGTAAGAATGCAGCCATTTGAAGCTTTGTCTGCTGATCATCTGTTATGTGAGGACAAGATCAGAGGCTCAAACTCTGTAAAGGAGTGACTCTCAGATTCATGGAGGTATTTGTTCTGTGCTAACAGCTGTTGTGAACTTGTAACCACAGGAAAACATGCTTGGTGGGGTTTGACTCCTGCCAGAACCCTTGTTGGAGTTGGGGTGATCTCTGGTAAGCTCATTAGCATGCATGTAGGCTCTTTTTTTGTTTTAATATTTTCCCTGTAATGCTTTCACCTTAAGAATAAATGTGCTTGCTTAGGAAAAGCTGTGTTGGACCTTAAATTGTGAACAATTACGCAATTATGCCTCTGAGGAGAATAACAAAGCAGCCTGCTTGGGCAGTCTGACTTACTGGGGAACTGTGTAGCTTGGAAATATCCGAGTCAGAAGGAAGTGAGGTACATGTCTCTGTCCAAGCAAGGTGATGACTGGGGAGCCAGAAGCCTAAGGGTGAGTGCCATTGATGGATTACACAGGGAATACAGATGCTCTGAACTGTGGCAGTGATCATGTAACTAGACTGTCATAATGTATACACGTGAAGGCTGAATTAGAATTACATGGGTGTGAGAATCGAAGATTAATTAGAGGGAGCTGGTCAGGCTTTTAGGGTTTTTGTATTTAATTTACATTATTTCAATATAGTAAATTTAAGCCTTAATATAGGTTGTCATAATTTCAAATTTAATTCTAAAATAAAATTTAAAAATAGATTAAAAAAAACAAAAACAAGTTTATTCACCTTGTTCACAGCATGGTTCTCCCTCCCCACAGAGAGGAAAGTACCAACTTGGCAGACACAGGTTAAGCAGCTGGGTGAGAGGATGCAGGAACAGTGCAGGGATCATAGTAGTGAGGATGTTTCTGAAAGCGAAGGATAGAGCTGAGGCAGTGCAAGAGAGGAAGGATGGTCCACTGGCTAGCATCTGGACCTTGGGAGACCTGGGTTTAATTCCCTGCTCCATGACGGACTTCCTGTGTGATCTAGGACAAGTTAATTTGTCGCACTGTTTCAGTTTCCCATCTGCAAAAATAGGAAGGTGCTATATAATCCCCATCTCACAGGGGTGTTATGAGGATAAATACATTAAAGATCATGAGGTGCACTGATACTAGAGTGGTAGGGGCTGTAGCTGTATCGTTGATGGGTGTGGAAGTTTTGGGAAGAGAGACTGAAGTTCCCCAACACCACCCACTGAATAGCTCCACTTCTCCCTGCACAGTTCCAACACATCTGTCATTGTTGCAGCCTGCATATTCTCCCTTCCACTGTTCAGACTTCTGTCTCACTACACCAACATGTCCCTTGTCATTCCATTGCATCAGTGCCCCCATGCATTCCTTTGAACCCTCCCATACCAGTTCCATTTTCCTCTTTGGGATTCCATGACCCCGGTAAGCTTGGAGGGATCAGGACGAGATGGAAATGTGGTGGGGCTATGAGAAGTGTCCTGTACCAGTTGGAGGGAAGAAAAGACAGGAGAGTGGAGATGCTGGGGCGTGGTCTAAACTTAACATATAGGTCAACAGCTACAGTGCTCAGGGGTGTGAAAAATCCACACCGAGTGCTGTAGCTATGCCTACCTAACTCCCAGCGTAGATGCAGCTAGGTTGACAAAAGAATGCGTCCATCAACCTAGCTTTTCATAAATCCATGATCTGGTTCTCAAACTCCGGGTCAAGACCCCAGAGTGAGTCGGGACCCCATTTTAATGCAGTCGCCAGGGTCAGCATTAGAGTCGCTGGGGTCTGGGGCTGAATATGAAGCCTGAGCCCCACTGCCTGGGGCTGAAGTCAAAGCCCAAGGGCTTAAGCCCAGGGTGGAGGGGATTGGGCTCTGGCCACCCCCACCCAGGGTCATGTAGTAATTTTTGTTGGCAGAAGGGAGTCGTAGTGCAATGAAGTTTGATGTGTGCTGTCATATGGCTATAGAAAAACCTCTTTGGTTACTATAGACTGTATCTACACTACGGGGTCACGTTTGCAAAGCTACAGTCTCCAGAAATGGCCAAGATCTGGGCTTAGATTGTGGAGAAGGAGCTCTATGTGCAACATAAGAGGTTCAAAATGGTGTAAAGTAGCCCATTCATCTCAGTGCTATGTTCTTATTCAGCAGAGAACACCCCAAGAAGATGAATACAATGTAAAACAATAGTTCTGGGACATGGACTTCTCCATTCCTGTCGGTGGATGTTTACCTCCTCCTCCTTAGTGCCAGTGCTTGTGAACCTGTGATATGCAGGTGGCATGCCTGTTCTGAGCTCCCAACCCAGAGGCCCCTCAGACACTGGCTCACAAAGGAGTGGGATAAGAGGCGGGGCATGGCCTCCATATCCTGCCTCATGGGAGATAGGGGCTCAGGCCCCCAGAGGAGCAGCCCCCCCCAACCCAGCTAACATGGGGAATAAGGAGAGGGGCTCAGACACTCCCCACATCAGATCCTGTTTCACATGATGGTGGGGGGCAGGGACAGTGGTGTGGTGCTTCCCAGATTTCAGTGCACAGAGGAGAGAAGAATGCAGGCTTGATGGGGGAGCCCCCACTCCCTCTGCCACTCATCCCCAGGTCCTCTCTCCCATAGTCCATCCCCTCCTGCCCTAGAACACCTTTCCCTTTCTACAGCCTCCTAATTTCTCCCTCCCTCTTCCTGCACTTTCCTAACCTCCACACCTTCCAGCCTACTCCCACACATTCTCATTTCCCCTCACTGCTTCAACCAGCCGTATTCCTTATCCCTGTATGAAAAAAAATTAGAATCTAAAAATGTTATAAGGAGCTCATGTTAGGGTGTTGTGTATGAGGAACACCCTGATTTTAAGCAAACTGAGGTCTATTGTTCAGGAAACATGATTGTGTTATCTTAACCTTTTGATCTTTCTTAGACTGAATCAAAGCTAATAGATTAATCATTGCTGGTGCTGTGCTATGATAAATTGAGGCATTATCTTACTGAAGAGGCATGGAGAGGTTCAGGCTTCAGCATGTTTGGCATTATGCTCAGGTCCAGCCATTTTCACTTGCTGAAAAGACCCCATCTTAAACACCAAAGGTGCAGAACAGCCCTTACATATTTAGTAATGGAATAAATGAAAATTCCATACCAAACTTTTGATGGCTCCAATTTCTCAGAGGATCCTGTTTAAAATTATGGAGGAACTTGGCAAGAAACAGATGCTGGCCAGCCTGAGAGAGGTTGAAGAGAGAGAAAGTCAGGCCTGGTCTACACTACAGAGTTAAGTTGACATAAAGCAGCTTATCTTGACCTAACTTTGTAAGCATCTACACTAAAATGCTGCCCGCACCAATCTGTCACCAACTAAATAGACTCCACCTCCGTGAGAAGCATAGTGCTTAAGATGCATCGTTTGTATAAACATTGTATTACTTACATCGATTAGCTATTAGCCCCCTGCTCTGGGGCTTGCTTCCAGAGCATGCCTCCCCTATCTCTGTGGTTATGAATCCAGAGTAGATGAGGCTTGCACCACTTAGTTTTTTACAAAAAAGCTTAACCGCACAACCCATCAATAATGTACTGAATTTATAAAGCTTCAAGTATATACTACAATTATGTTCCGGTACTGTTCAAAGTGCATGCTAAGGATTGGCCCCTGTTGACTGGGTGTTGTATAAACTTCATGTGAAGACATGGTCTCTGCTTCAAAGGGTCAATAATCAAAGGAGGTAGGTGATGTTGGAAAGGTGGAGAGAAGGGAACAATCAGTGTCCCAAGTTAGTATCTTTAAATGGCACTGGGCTAAAAGTAGCATGGAAGCCCCATGGCAACCCCCATAGCATGGATTTGGCCTTCTGACAGGAGAAGATGGTCTCCTGTGCACCTTTAAATGGAATCAGTTGCTGAATCTCATACCATCTCTACCTGATGGGAGGTATTTCCTAATTTCTTCCTTTCTAGCAAGCAGGTAAATGACTAATTAGAGGAGACTGCTCCTATTGATGTGCTGACTAGCTGGCTATCTGCTATTGATGTTAATCAGATTGTGCATGTAAATCAGTGGAATTAGTTTCCTTTGTTTAATGTATGTATGAATTTGTCAGTGATTCATTGATGAAAAGTTGCCATCCATGTGTTCGTTTTCTGCTGTCCTCAGTTAATGTCCTTTGTGAGCTCCGTCTCTTGTTTTGCAGTGAGGAGGCCATGAGGAAGGCTGGTGTAGCCCCCAATAAATCCAGCAAAGATATGGAGAATCATGTTTTTATGAAGGCCAAAACTCGGGTAAGGCACTTCTATGTATTTCCAATTGTCTGTTTTGGTGTGTTGGGAGTAGATAAACCAGGTTCCCAAATGCATCTAGTTTTCTAGCAACATCTGGCCAGGACACCTGCATAAACTGTTAAATTTATACAGGAGCATTTAATGCTGAATGGGGAACCAAAGTGCTTTGCACACTCCCCAAAAAACAGTGTGAAGTGAAATGTTTGGCAAAGACAATATGGTAAATTCCTATTATCACTAAAGATACAACAGGCTGCCCAGTGACCGTGCAGAAGACAGGAGTGTGGTTTATAAGGTCTCATCAACCCACATGCAGTTAACTGCATGGAACTCCCTTTATCTACAGTTTAGCATGACTTGTGCTTAATTATATGGCTCAGGAGTGTGGATTTTTCACACCCCAAGAAATGTAGCTGGATTGACTTTACTTTTGAGTGTTGATCTGGCTTAAGTAAGGGCATTGGGTTGGTCTATGCTGAAAACTTATATTTGCATAGCTACAGCTGTCGGATGTGAAAGCACTGAGAGACATAGCTATGCCAACCCAACCCCTGGTGTAGACAGCATTACCATTTCTCCAGATGGTGAATTAATTACAGCGATGGGCATGGGGAGTGTCTAATGGGCAGGGGAAGGCTGTGCCTACCCAAACAGCCCCATGTGGCCCTGCCCATGCTCCGTCCAGAGGCCCACTCCTGCTGCTAGTTGGCCCCAGCCCAGGCAGGCTGCTCCTTTTCCGGGAAGGGAAGCCTGCTGGGACTAGGGCGCCTGGGATTTGCGGTAGCTGGGGCTGCCCAGTGCTAGGGCTACACCACCAAGGACTAGGGGGGACGGGGCTGCGCACCGCCTGCCAATGTGGGGCTGGGGGGGGGGGCGGGCATGCGCCACTTGGGAGTGGAGGGGCCACCTGGTCACCTACCCGGTGCTCTGGGGGCCGCCCACCTGGTGCTCAGTTGGCTGGGGGAAGGGGGTCGTGCACAGCCCACCCACCTGGGGCTGAGGCAGTGGAGGGTGCTGACAGCTGCAGGGAGGGAAATCTGGGCTGGGGGAGGGGCCTCAGGCAGAAGAGGTGGGCCAGGCCAGGGGCTAGCCTCCCCTAGCCAGTGGTTCACCCACTGCCCATGGCAATAGAAGAACCCCTCTCATTCCTGTAGTCAGTATCTACACTTAAAATGCAACAATGGCAGCTGTGCCACGGTAGCACTTCAAGTGTAGACATAGCTTTGTTGGTATATAAACATGTATACAATACACTAATATGCAGCTGTATTGGCAGTTGTCTACCTCTTCTACCCAGCATTTGCTGTTTCTCGTCCTGTCCTGCACAGTTAAACACAATGACCTTTTCATTAGAAACGTACCCCGCCCATTTCAGTTCCTGAGCAGATCAGACTGTTATGAAAAGTGTACCAGTCCTGAAGGAGGAGGGACTCTTCTGTTACACTGTGGGAGTAGCAATGTGAGGAAGGGAAACAGTGAGTCATGGAATGCGTTGCTTCCCCATTCTGTGCTAAGCTGTTTCTTGTTTTCAACTTTAGGAGGAATATCTTTCTCTTGTGGCCAGACTTATTATCCATTTTCGAGACATTCGTAAGTAATCCTTATATTTATCTGTTAATTATAGGAGTGCTAGCTTTCTGGGTGGCTTGAATCTGCTAGTTCTGATTGGCATTCTCCAGAAGTTGCTTCAGTAGTTTCTGTTGCTGGATCTGTGCCCAGCTCCTGAATGTGTAATCTTCACAATGTCTGTCTAAAACTGAAGAATCCACTAAAAAGTTCTTGGTATCTCCACTTTTCATTTCACCAAAAGTTTTCTCTGAGGTCATCCTGTCTCTCCATTTCCACTACAGCCAGAATGCTGTGAAGACAAAGTGGCTGAGCTTCATTTATTTGCTCTACTTTGATTTACAAATGAATTAAAAAGCATTAATCTATGTGATATTAAAGTAAATTTTATCCTCAGCATGGAATCCTGAATTAGGATGCCTGCCCTTCCTTTTAGTTTTATTCCTTCTGAAATAAGTCTCTGGAATGAAACAAACTGTCTCAAAATACTTATGAGTCTTCCTAGGTGTGGAACTGCTGGAGGAAGCCATCTGTCATACACTGCGCCAGGAAGCTGTGTAGAGGAACTGCCTCAGATGCTTGTCCCATTCTGTAGAAAATGTCACACAGCAAGCATTAATCTTGATGCCTGAGAGTGAAACCTGACTTGCAGAGCTCTTACACTGGCAGAACCATGTGGGATTTAGGTGGCAATGATTGACATTACAGAGCATGTCTGCAGCAGCACTCCATGGCCAGCTGGGATGCTAAGTTCCTGATGAAGTAATCTAGGAGCTCTCTAGCTCTGTGGCGTGCTATTAGAGTAGGGAATCTGGGTAAAATGCGTGAAGGCACACTGGCATGGGGATAACTAATGGGAAGCAATTTTTTGCACTATTAATGCATTGGTTGTCGGGAATAAGTTTAAATTGCCATATATTTACAGTCATCTGTTCAATGCAGTCAGCAACATTTATAACTTGTGTATGTATTCACTCTTATTTTCTAGACAATAAGAAATCTCAGGCCTCGGTCAGTGGTAAGAACATGTTTTTAGTCTAAATGAAAAATTGTCAGTATTTTTGGTGGCATATGAAGTGGGAAGGGAGGGAATACTGCATACTTGCAGCAAAGGAGGGCAAGTTAAATTCTTAATCATACTGTGGTAAAGAGAAAAGTTCTAGTGAGTCTTCTGGACTCTTCACATATGGATGTTGTGTGGAACACTCATTTGATTCCACTTCTGTATAGTCTGTTTGTGCTAAATATTATTAAACCTATTCAACAAATGCCAGTGTTGTGAATTGGACTCTCCAGCAGGAAGTAGCTGAGTTCCTCCTTGCTTACTACTTGCAGTCCTCACTGGTGTATGAGCTTGATACCTGTTCTGCATTACAAGTCTATGGAGTAGTCCTGTCAGCAGTAACTGTGTCCTGGTGGACTCTTCATGTGACCGAAGGAATCTCCTCTATAACTATATTAATCCCCCCTGTAAGAGAATATATGGAGAGGCACCAACTATCTGTTGCCACCTCTTCCCAGCATGGGTTAAAGATGTGCTGCACAATATATGTTAATGCCAGGACTCTGGAGTGCTCTAAAGTTATGTCATCTTTGATCTGTACCCTTAAGGAGGAAGGCACCATATTACACTCTTGATGAACAGCAGTATAACAATGTTTCTGAAACGCTTGTAATGCTCTCTCCTTCAGAATTCTGTTTGCATTTCCTTTTCCCTAGCCCCAGACCCCAGATTATCACCCTCTCTCTGACTGAGGAGTGCTGAACATGGGTAGTTGAGAAGTGTGTGGAGAAGCTTCAGTGTTTAGAGTAGAGGTGACTAAAGATTTCCCTTTTGTTAATATATATTTAGTGTTTATTTGGTGCTTTGCATATTTAAAGCATTTCATAAACCTCATAAACCTAAATAATCCTCAGACACTGGTGTCCCCAGTTTACAGATGGAAAAATGGAGACAGACTTATGTAAAGCCTCTAAGTCAGTGGCAGAATTGTGAGTGTAGAACTCAGGTTGGACTTTTAATCCTATGCTGAGTCCACTAGGCCAAAACTTTTTTGTGGCTTCACAGCATGAAGAACTATTTCAGTGGACAAGTCTTCATCTTGTTCTCTTCGTAACGATGTTGTATTCGCAGATCCTATGAATGCACTGCAGAATCTAACAGGCGGCCCCCCAGCAGGAGCAGCTGGAATGGGCATGGCTTCACGAGGTCAAGGGGCACCAATGGGTGGGATGAGTGGACTTGGGCCAATGGGCCAGCAGATGAGCCTTCCAGGGCAGCAGCCTCCTGGAACCTCTGGGATGGCCCCCCATGGTATGTCTGGTGTCTCTACAGCTACTCAACAGAGTAAGTATTCACTGTGGTCCCATCCACTGAAATTAAGTCAGTTTAGGGTTCCAGTGCAGAGCCGTTTTCTAAGCTGAAAGGAAGAGAAAATTACAAAATACTCCCTAGATCTGTGTTTGTTGCTCCTGGCAGGAGGATTGGGGATTATGGTGTGTCTCACCCCTTGTCACTGATATGGGAAAAACAGATTTGAATTGGGGGGAAAAGGGAGGGTTTGCCTTCAGATACCTGCACCAACACCATAAATGTCCTAACTATACTTGTATGCAGTGTTATAACTGTGTTGATTGCAGAATATTAGAGAGACAATGTGGGTGAGGTGATATGTTTTATTGGACCAACTCTTCGTCAGCCCTTTGAAAGCTTGTCTCTTACCAACAGAAGTTGGTCCAATAAAAGATATTACCTCGCCCACCCTGTCTCTCTATCTATACTTAAAATTTGTGGCTTTCCACTTGCTACTTGGTTCTGGACTCATTTGCAACTGCATTTGAGACTGAGGTGGAGTATTCTGAGCAAGAGTCTGGCTCGGACTAGTAGACACCTTCCTCTCAAAATACCTTAGGGTTCGGCTACACTTGCAGCTGTACAGTGCTGGGAGTTACAGCTGTCTTCGTACAGCTGTGTAGGGAAAGCGCTGCAGTGTGGCCACACTGACAGCTACCAGCACTGCAGTGTGGCCACATTTGCAGCATCTGCAGCACTGTTGGGAGTGGCTGAACAGGCATTCTGGGATACCTCCGAATACCTCTGGAGGCCAATTACAGCGCTTTTGGTGGCCACACTGGCGGAGCAGCGCTGCATCACCAGCGCTGCAATCGTTATACCTCAGGCAGAGCAGGAGTACAGCCAGAGCTGCAGCCAGGGAGATGCAGCGCTGTATGTGCCTTGCAAGTGTGGACGGTGAGTAAGTTGCAGCTCTGTAAACCCACCACCAGCGCTGCAACTCTCCAATGTAGCCAAGCCCTTAGTTCTTGAACATCCTTAGTGTTTTGTTTTATATCACCTCATATTGTGGCCTCCATTGTTCTGGCAGATAGCTTAGAGCCCATTCGAACAGCGCCTCCTTTGACCAATGTGTGAGACCTTTTCTTTCTGTTCCCCTCAGGGTATGAATGAGCCCAACCTCCTCCTCCTCCTTTCAGTTCTTAAGCTATTTAATTAGATTGCAGAGTCAGCCAAAGAGTTGAGACTTAAATGTAATAGTGATGAGAAATGCCTTGATAATACGAATAACAAATGTTTAAATGTGTATAATATATGTCTGGAAATGGGAGGCTATAATGGGTCAATGCACTAGCTTTTATGCAGTTGCTCCAATCGCCATTGTGTGCTACAAAAGACACCAAGGTATCTTAAAGAACAAGGAGTCCTTGTGGCACCTTAGAGACTAACAAATTTGTTTGAGCGTAAGCTGTCGTGGGCTAAAACCCACTTCATCGGACGCATGCGTGGAATTTTCTGGTAAAAAGAGTTAGGTTGAGATCACCAGTCTTGTCTGTTGGACAGCTGTCTACATTTCAGCCATGTTTTACAAACACATTCCGACTTTCAGCCCAGCTCCAACTGCAACAGATGGCGCAGCAGCAGCAACAGCAGCAGCAACAATTTCAGCAGCAACAGGCGGCTTTGCAGCAGCAGCAGCAGCAACAGTTCCAGGCACAGCAGTCAGCCATGCAACAGCAGTTCCAGGTCCAACAGCAGCAGGCGGCGGCAGCAGCAGCTGCACAACAGCAGCAGCAACAGCAGCAGCAACAATTTCAGCAGCAACAGGCGGCTTTGCAGCAGCAGCAGCAGCAACAGTTCCAGGCACAGCAGTCAGCCATGCAACAGCAGTTCCAGGTCCAACAGCAGCAGGCGGCGGCAGCAGCAGCTGCACAACAGCAGCAGCAACAGCAGCAGCTGCAAGCAGCCCAGCAGCAGCAGCACATGCTCAAATTGCAGATGCAGCAGCAGCAGCAAAATCAACAACAGGTAATGAACAGCGAAGCAGTCGCAAAGGCATTATTGGTAATCTATCATCAGCCACTTGTCAAACGGCACCATTCCAGAGCTCTGTCTTACATAGCAATATTAAGTGTCAGCTCTCCACACTAAGGGATTAATATGCTTCTGCTTCTTGGCAAGGCATCAGCGTGAACTGGTAGAGTTCATTGGCAGCAGTGTGCTCTATCCTAGAGAAGACTGATCTTTCATAGCAAGAAAGAAGCTAAAAATTTTGTCCCCTTCTTGTTTGAGTCCAAGGGCTTGGCACTTGCAAGTTAGAGCACATTAAAGTAGCCCCGGGCGCCCTTTCTCCTGAGGTATCCACATTGGCAAGGCATGCAGAGTGCCTGGACTCTGCAGCTGGAGCGTTCCTGGTAATCCATCTCCATGAGAAGCATAAAGCTTGCTGCGCCCCAGCTGAAACACCTGGACATCAGTGTGGACAAAGTGTTGCATTACTGCGCTGTGTTTGGCCTCTGGAAACGTCTCTGAAGTCAAGTGGCCACTCATTGTTCTGAAATCAGCTGCGGGCATGCTCCGTTTCTGACAGCCGACATGCTTATCTACTCCAACACAAAGCAAACCATTAGTGTGGAATGCTGCTGTTGTGTGTGGGAGGGGGCCGGGGGTCTGCTGCTGTCTGAACTTATAAGACAGCATGCTGACACCCTCTCAGCCCCCCAGAACACACCACACCCTCCCTGTCACACTCCACCCCCTATTTGAAAAGCATCTTGCAGCCACTTGCACACTGGGATAGCTACCACAATGCACTGCTCTTTGTGGCGTTGCAAGAGCTGCTAATGTGGCCATGCCAGTGTGCTTGCAGCTGACAGTGTAAATACGCAGAAGCGTTTTCCCTGCTGCAGTCTCCAAAGGCTGATTTAACTTCCAGCGCTCTACGAGCGTAGCCATGCCCTAAGTGTCAGGATGATGTTGGCCTGCTTCGGAGAAGGTCAGGGATATAGGAGAGGATTGGAGTGGACGCTCTACTCTCCTCCCTCCCTCCCCCAAGTTTCCTCTAGAAATAGTAGCTGTTTTTCTCAGTTGTGTGAATTACTCATTGTCACTTAAAAAAAATATGAGGCATGCCTAAAGATGCATGCATGCAAGTAGAAGAGGCTGATGCTGTCCTGTTCTTGTGCAGGTGTAGGTAAATGGTGATGCTGACATTAGCTTGATAACAGTTTTGAGAAGTGTTGTGATCTTTTATGCCGGAGAAGCTAGAGGGCTGGGTACTTTCACCTTGAAACTGTCTGTTAGTGGTAGCAGATGACTTTGTGCCCATCTGGAGAGGGGAAATTGAAATATAAACTGCATGAAGGTGAGTTGTTCAAAGCCTGAGTCTGGCTCAAAGGGTAGAACCTTTCATCTGGGCTAAATGCTTTAACTTAGTATGATGAGGTAGAATGCTGCCTGCAGGCCATTGGCTTTCATTCTAAAACTGAAGACACTGTTGCGTTGCTGGAAACTTCAACATCCTGGCTTTTCCTGTTTTAGATGCAGCAGCAGCAGCAACTACAGCGAATTGCTCAAATGCAGTTACAGCAGCAGGCAGCTCAGGTTATGCAGGTGCAGCAGCAGCAACAACAAATACCACAGCAACAGATACAGCAGCAGCCATCTCAGCAAGTCATGCAACAGCAGATGCAACAGATGCAGCAGCAGCAACAGCAGCAGCAGGTTGCTCAGGCCCAACAGTCTCAGCTTCCACCACAGTCACAGGCACAGTCCATGGTCTCTCAGGCACAGGCAATCTCAGGACAGATCTCTAGTCAGGTCATGTCTGTACCTTTTACCCAGCAGCAGTTAAAAGCCATGCAGGTAAGTGTGTTAAAGACTGAAAACATATGGTTGTTTATTCCGTCAGCCTCTAGAGAAATTGAAAATCTTCACTGATAGATAAGCCTTGTTAGTGTTAATAGTAGAGGTGTGAAATAGTGTAACATGTTAAGAGGCTAGCTGTTAACCTAGTTGCATGTATAACAATGCTAACCACTAACTTGTTACTTTATTGCTTGCCAGCACAGCATAGTTCTTTGCTAAAAACCCAAGGTTTGTTAGCTACTCTGTGAAATTGTTTAGTAAGCTGGATAGAAAAGCTAGTATTTAAAATTCAGTTCCTTTGTTGCTATTGGTGGGACAGGGAGATGAGTGAGATCTCGTTTTATATAGATATAACATTACATTCTGATGAATGCTAGAACATGAGCAAGCTAAAATGAATGCCCTAGTACATGTGTGTACGTGTCAGCCCTCTCTCTACTGCAGCATGAAACCCTATTGGCATTGCTTCTGCTACTATATTGAGAGGGGTTAGAATCTCAGTGTGTTGGGGAAGGTGCAACAAAGAGAGCCAAATCTACCCCAGCTGACTGTCGTGTTATGGTTGAACTTGCCAAGGACGATTGTCACTTCTCTTAAAATAACCGTTCATAGGTTGAAGACAGGGTGATTTTGATTTTTGTACTTCATGGAGGATCTCCTAGTATTGCTTCAGTCTGAGTCAACTAATGCTGTTAATGGTGCAGATTTTCTTACCATTGAGTTACTCTTCAGTGCTATGGAAACTGACCTAGGGAGGGCTTAGTGGGAATGCTGTGCATTACTAAGCAGAAGATCTAAGTTTTAATTGTGAGCTCTGCTCTACTTCAGTCTTGGCCTTATTGAAGGTGGGGGCTTGGCAGCTAACCTAGGAGTAGTTTACTTGTGTCTCACTTATGCAACAGTTACAGAGCAATGCGCAATTTTAACCAGCTGTCGCATGCAGGCATCTAATGTGTACTTGAGTGAAATTAGCAAAGCTAATTGTTTGCCATGGCAAAGTCCAAGTGGCAATTGAGTCTGCCTGTAGGAATGCCAGTGTAGAGAAGACGCCTCAAAGAAAAGTCAGTATCAAGTGTGTAGCATTGGGGAGGCTTATTCTAAGCCAGCTGCTCGTGTTCATGCAGTGAGTCATGCACTAGCCCAGTGTAAATGCATAGCAGACAGTCTTGTTTGCTCATAAGTGAAGGCATTAGTAAGATGGATGATCTAAATGCTGTGGAAAGGTGACATCCACCATAACCAGTTACTCCTGCTTACCCCCTTCTTTCTTTAAATATTCAAGGTAAGAGCTCAACTGGTGCAACAACAGCAGCAGCAGGCAGCGGCAGCAGTCCAAGCAGCTCAGGCCCAGGCTGCTCAGATGGGAGCTTCAGGGCAGGTAAGGGCCCATGGAGCCAGTGTCACTAGTGCAGGCCTGTAGCAAGTGCATGCTAAAATTGAGCATGGAGATGGATTTTTGGCAGCTTTCTGAGGAGGGGTCTGACATCAGTTGTCCTTACGAAGGCAGTATGGGTGATTATGGACTGTTTCCCTTTTGCTGAGAGTCAGAGGCAGGATTTCATTGACACCCTCTTTGTGCATGCCTGTCTCTAGTAGGTCAGATACTGCTGCCTGGAGTGACCTAGCAGCGCACAGTAAGACTAGCTACTGTAGTCATGCGATAGGTCTAACTGTTCCTGGAGTGTTTCACTTCTATTTCCGTAACACTTTCTTAGGAGACTGCCTTGTCATATGAACTTCTCTCTACTATGAACTGGTGACTGCTGGTCTGTACTCAGATGTGATCTCCCTTCCATCTCCCAAACACAAAAGTAATAGTGGAGGTACTGACATGTTCCCCCCACTTTTCTCTGTTCCATCATTTCCTCCCCCCTCTCACTCTGAGTAAAAAGGCTGGTAGATATAAATAGCTCTTGTTTTGAATGTGAACTCGCAAGATAAATGGCACGTGTAAATGAGTCACAAATGAAGTGCTGGATGAAGGCCTTGTTGTACAGTGCACAATTCAATTTCTTTAACTGGCAGTACACTCTAGCATCAATGACTATGCTCCTATGTGTGCCCAGCGCCAAGGCTAAATGGGGAAGACTCCTTGGGCTTGAGTTGAACCCATCTTCCCTAAGGGTCTCATATAATGCTTAGTGCTTTTCATTCGTAGTCTTTTACTAACACGGGTAAGTATAATTATGGACTTTTTCAGGTGGGGAAACTGAGGTACATAGGTGAAGTGATTTGTCCAGGATCAGTCAGTGGCACAGCTGGGAATAGAATCCAGTTTTCCTGACTCCCTGTGCATCGTCTCATGCTGCCTCCAGTGCAAAAGTAATGGCCTAGACATCCTGCACCCCTTCAGTGTTTAAAGTTTGTGTATAGCGTGAATTGTAACATTTGGTGGTGGTTCTCACCTGCATCCCTCAGCATCTGTACTAGGAATAGTGGCCTAAGATAACCTATGGCCACTTGTCTTATTGATGCTGAAGTTCTGCTAGGCCATTACGTTCTGTTTCTATACTGGGCCTTTTATATTTCTTACATTATGTTCACATCAGATGAAAGATGACCAATGGTAAGTGCAGTGGAAAGAACCCATTCGTTACAGTTTAAACGTGTGCTTTTTAAAACTATTCTTTTTTTGTTTTGTTTTGTTTTTTGTGAAGAATATCCAGGTGGGAGCTACAGGGAGTTAGGGTGGCTAGCAGGACAGCTGTCATGTCGTCAGTTGAGGGTTGCTGTCCAGAAAATGGGTTGTGTTTTATATGGGGGCATCCTACTTCCTGCACGGTTAAGTGAATTTCCCCATAGAGGTTGCTTAGTACCACAGTGCATCTGGAAAGCTTCAGGTGACAGTGGTTGACAGCTGGTTTTGCATCACAGCTAAATTGCCATATGGGATAAACTAAAGTATAACTCAGCCTCTGTCACAAATTAGGGCTGCTGAAAGCCTTCTAAACCCCACTGTCCAATAACTAAACATGTTCCTTGTATTTTGTGTAAGTGTTTTATATAGTAAAATGTTTAGTTTTGAGATTATAGAAGTGTAGAATATATCAATACAGTTCTGGACATCAGAGCATTGATTGGATTTTCTCGGGTTTATAAAGAACAGCTTTTGGAGAGTAAATGTTACCTCCTATTACTTTTATTCCATTAACACCACTTTCTTAAAATTTTCTGTAAAGCTTCCTTGAATTCTAGATTCTATTCTGAGGAAGTTTTATTATAAGCATACCCTGTCATAACACTTTCCTCATTTTATATATTAGTTCTATGTCCTGTGGTTGTCAAATGGTTTGGGAGTCTGGATCAATGCTGCTCTTATTATTTGTATTATCATAGCACCTAGGAGCACCAGTATGTTTGTGTCCTTTTCATTTAAGTCTCTGTTCAGCGTCTTTGGGTACAGCTAAAATCATTCCTAAATCCTAACATGGATGAAGTGTGGAAGCAAGAATTTGACTTTTCTCTGAAGTTGTCATAGTGATTTTGTTCCCACACAAGCATTCTGCTGCTTATGTACCAACCCTTTATGAGACTGTAACTGTGCTCATATATTGAGCAGATGAATGAAGTAAGCAGTGTCCTAAGGACCAGAGCCTACATAAGATCACACTGGAAACCACACAAAGATGAATGATAACCTGAACTCCAGTTTAAAGTTTAAGCCACTCTGTTCTGCTTTGACTTATTGCAGATGCTCAGAATGCAGTTTTGCTTGTTGCTCTTTGAAAGCCAAGGAGCTGGCCTGGTAATCCCAACATGATACATACTTGGATATTTGGGGAATTCTGAATCCTCAAACCAAAGAATCAGACTTCATCTGGAACAAATCTGGGTTTGTTTTTTTTAAGACTCAAGTTCTTGTATCCTGACTGACTGGTACAATCAAATCATGGGATTTATATCTTAAGGGAAGAATCCTTTTTTTATTCCCCTCTTCTCTTAGGAAGGATTCTCTCCCTTCTCCCAAACTAATTTGTCCTGATTTTCACAGTGAGGGTATCTCAAACGTAGTTTTTTTGTCTCCAGTGTAAATTTTTCTCCAGAAGCCACAGAACAGTGTCGCTGGAGCAGCAATGTCTTCCATTTTTACACAATAAGTCTTGTAAATGTGGTGCGGATGTCCTGTAGTTGCTTGCAGAAAGCAACAGTAGTCTCTTGTACTCCTTTCCCTCCCTCACATACCAAATGGGTGGGGGCCCTACTCACTGGAAATATTATAATGAACTTTTTGAACACCTGGAAAGGTGGCAACGGGTGAATTCCTTATTCGAAGATCATGGAATTTGTATAATAGCACATTCCCTTCCTCTTCAGCAGCACATGCTTTAAAAAAAAAACAAAAAAAACACTAAACCAAAACAAACCACCAAACAGCTGTAAGCCTTTGAATCAGATTTTGTTCTGTTGCTTCATGGTTAGCCAGACTCCTTAACAGTGAATCTACATCTAATTTCATTGATTCCGGAGGAGATATCTAATACACTCACTTTGGTGGTGTGGCATGAGAAACAGGACCAAGATGGTACATGCGGTTCAGCATGGCATCAGTGGGTTTTCACATATGTTAGTGGACCCTCATGTGTGCACATGTGAGTCTGTGGGATGGGTCGACTAGGCTTTGAGGGATATGTATTCTGCCAGCATTTTCCTTTTTGTTAGGGTTGTGTTGCTCCACCAGCTGTTTTGTTGACACTGTAGCTCTTCACTGCACTCTGTAGCATCCACCTGTCCTTTGTGCCAATGCTTGGTTGTTAGCTTGTGGTGGCTGTTGCATGCTGTGTTTGTACATGTGCATGTTGTGTGTGGTGTCTGAAGTTCTCTCATTTGTTTACCTTCCGAAATCCTGTCTCTGACATCCCTCACTGCCTGGATGGAAAGAGACCTCATTGCTCTGATGTTGTGAACTAACAGCTGTGCTGAATTTGATGCTGGTTTTTTATCAGTTATTGCTTTCCTTTCTTAGTCTTGCTGTGTTGTAATTTAATTTTATTTATTTTAACAATTGTTAGCACATGCATTCTCTGACTCTTTAGAGACATGTTGCTGGCTGCTTCAACTCATTGACACAGAACACTTAAGCCAGAATGCCCACAGTCATTCAAATAGAAGGAGACTTCTTTCACCCCTGGATTAGTTAGGTCCTGCTAGCACCAATTAGTAGTATGCAGATTAGAGAAAGGGGACTTGGAGCTCCCTGTCTCTTATAGAAGTGAAAGGCAATGAAAAGGAGTTCTTCCTCCTTGATATGCACAAATGTGCCAAAATTCCCTGAATCCCACTAGCAGAGTGTGCCACAATATGCTAATTTTTTACTTGTTGTATCAGACTTCTGATCCACAGCACATTCTTTGTAATTACAGCATTTAAAGCCATTATAAAAAAAACTATGGTTTCTAGACCCAGCAGCCTGCAAGGAGATTTGAATGTTCTGGGACCAGGAGTAGCTGACCCCTAAAACTACTTCTAAAAATCAATCCATTCTAGTGTTGACCTTTGAAATCTGTCCTACGCAGTGTTTGTATTCCAACTGATTCTTTTTGAGTTCTTGTAATTTGGAAAACAAGTAAAGAAATGAATATACTTGTGAGGGAAGCCTATTTTACTGAAGTTAGAACTTTAGTACTTAATTGAAGTTAGTGGCCTAAAGCCATAGGGCTGTTTATTTAGCCGAGAGGTTGGGTGTTCACCCAAAGGGAACTCAAGCTTTAGTTCTGACCATGTTTCACCTATTCTGGGGATTGCAGGAGGAAGAAGGGAGTACTTTATCTAAACCCTAGGAGACCTTTCTGTTGGAAGTCTCTTCTTTGGAGTCATACTGCCATAGGTTGGTTGGTTCTGAAGTCTTGGTCACTAAATCACAGGATTCATTGGAGAATTCTCATCAGCAGTTACTGTTGAAATGTCTGTCAGTTCCATTAATGTGGGAAGATGCAATGTATAAATATTGCTGTGGGTTTCAGATCCTCAGATGAATCCATAATATGGTGGAGGACGTCAGAAACCAAGACTTGTGACAATATGTAATTGAAGAAGCTTGTATAAAGCATTCTTGATAACAGTCTTAGAGCCATTAATTCCAATATTAAATTAGAAATTCAAGATATCAGGCAAAATTTGGGAAACCTCAACCCAAAATTTGGGAAATTTCAACCAAATTATACTTCTATATAATTGACCTTTTCTCATATACTTGAATCTAGATATCACCTCACACAATATTTAGAATTCACTAGATGCCTTCTGCAAATGGAGATATAGGGTATATGATGCAGGGGGTTGGATCCATAAAATAGCTTATTAGGCTCATCTGGAGAAAAGTTCACTTGAGACCCATCCCGGAGGTTGCATGTGCTTCTCATCCTGCCAGTGCACTGCATTTCTTGTTTTGCGATTACTTTTGTCTGTTGTCCCTCTGTCCTCAAAGATGATCACCGCAACTATGGCCAGAGGTGGGATGCAAATAAGACCACGGTTCCCGCCTACCACCGCTGTATCTGCCACGCCTCCAAGCTCCATTCCTTTGGGCGGACAGCAAATGCCACAGGTATTTACTGAGTCGAAGCGCATTGTGTCAGAGGTTGTACAAGGCATTCAGTACTTCGGTTATATTTAGTGCTCATCAAACTAAAAAATTCACTTTTGTCTTCATCAAAATACTATGTGCAGATAATTGTTCTTAGCCACTCGTAGTGTTGGGCCTTTTTTAGCAGGACTGTCCAAAGTATACCTTTCTCCCTTGAAATGGAAGCTTTTTGAAAGCTTGAGGTATTGAATAAAGCTTTGCAAAAGTGACACTGTTCGCATTATTTGCATGTTTAAAACTGCCCTGTTCATGTCTGGTTCAGGTCTCAAATGAATCAAATTTTCTGATCTCTGCTTAATCTTTGCACATATCACAAAACCACTGCATGGCTAGTCTTTGCTGAGGAGAGGCAAAGGACTCATATAGTAAGTGTCATGGACCAGGAGTGCAAGGCATTGGCCGAGTTGTGTTGGGAAGCTTGCCTGACACCTCTTCATACTATGCATTGCTCTGGCTAGCGTTAGTCCCTCTTTCATGAGCAATACACGTGGCCAATTTCAGTTTCAATTGATGATTAGGACATGGTGTAGGAAATATGGAATGTCCCTAATTGAAATGTCCCTGAAAGAAAAAATGTTACTACTTCAAGCTCCTGCTATAGCTGCAAGTTACAGACAATCTTTGAATAAAATAAAACAGCACATGATTATGCACCCAAATTACAGTTCTGGATTTCTGCTGCACTTCCTACCCCTCTTTCATTCAAGAAGATGTCCAAGTTCTGCCAGTCCGTTCAAAGATATGCAGCTGGAGTCAGCATAGCTGCACTTTGTCTGTGGACCTGCCTCAGTGAAAAGGCTGATCGGGCCCCTATCCAGTTGATTTTGGGAAGTGTTGGGTCAGAATATACCAGAGGTTATGGGTCAAGTACAGGAGTGGGTGGGTGAGGTTCTGTCCCTTCTGATCTTAGTGTGAGTCTATTATCTGCCATAACTGAACCGGAACAGCACTAGCTTGTCTCGCATTTGTATTTCACTTGCGCAGTATGTGCCATTTCAGGAATGAACAGAGAAAACTAGAAGGACACAGAAAAGGAGTTGGGTGCTCATCTACTTGTTATCATTGCCACAGTAACACAGTCCCTCTTCAGCGCTGTGAATTGGTTATGAAACCATGCACTACTGTTCTGTAGTGCTCAGCCCTGCGTGAATCTCTTGATTTAAAATTATCTCATGCAGTGACACTGAAGCTGAGATCAACTCTTCCTGCTGCTCATCCCGATGCTTGATTGGCTTTACATGTATAAAGACAGACTCGCTGGGCCTCATGAGCTGCATGTTCACACTGTCACCTTTACAGCTGATACCTGTCTAGCAGCTCCAATTTCCATATTGCTTTCTCCTGTTAACGAGTGACAAGACTTCTGCCATCCTCCCAGTATTGTGTTTTGAGTTTCCTTTGCTAGCAGGCCTTAGAGCTCTGGGAGTATCTGAGATCCATAAATCCTGAGTCCTTTGCACGGTGTATTTCTTGCTGCTGAAATGTCACACTTAGTAGGTACGCTTCATGTTAAAGTAAGATGTTGGATAAGGCAGCACATGCTGCAGAAAGATGCAGGCTCTGGCATGTTTATTCAATGCCATTTTTTCTGGTTGAAACTGGAAAATTCTTTTAATCCTGCTAATTGTTCTGTAGTTGGAATTACTTGAGTCAAAGAAGAATTTCAGTAGACATTGCTACACTACTATCCCTGAGTCTCTCATCCATCCATTAAAGGTAGATCACCAGTGAGAGAGAGATCCGTAGTCTGTCAGCTCAGCTACCTGCTCTGTATATTGGTCTCTTAGTGCTCTTGTGCCAGTGGTTGCTGGCACATCTTAACTCTTGACATCAAATGAAGTAAGTGCAGACTGTAAGTGTCAATTTCATGAAAATGATGTCCTGTAGAATTGGACAACTGGGGGAGCGTAGGCCAGTGAAAGAGGGGAACGTGTACATGTGGCACCAGTTGGAATGAACGGACCATCAGTTAGCAGTGATGAGAAAAATGTTTTAAAAACTAAACTGACTTGGGCAGGTGTTTGGGTAGCTCAGGGCCCACAGTGTGAAGTTTTAAGTAAAACCAATCCCCCAAAATTCAATTAAGATTGCAGAAAAATATACACTTCTGCTTGTCCCGTGGATGCTGTGATTTTGGTCTGTACCCTAGAGAAATGCTTGAATAATATTGTTTGTTGGATGTGTTGCCATTATCTTGTCTTCAGACATGTTGCTACTGGGTAGACCAGCAGTAGAAAATAGCTTATGGCTAGGGCTGTCAATTAATTGCAGTTAACTCATGTGATTAACTCAAAAAATTCATCATAATTTAAAAAATTAATTGCAATTACACTGTTAAACAATAGGAAACCAATTGAAATTTATTAAATATTTTTGGATGTATTTCTACATTTTCAAATATATTGATTTTGATTACAACTCAGAATACAAAGCGTACACTGCTCACTTTATAGTAATAATAGGGCTCAGATTTTCCTAGATGCGATAGCTGATGGATTCCTTCACCAAGTAGTTGCTGAACCAACAAGAGGGGATGCCATTTTAGATTTGGTTTTGGTGACTAGTGAGGACCTCATAGAAGAAATGGTTGTAGGGGACAGCCTTGGTTCGAGCGATCATGAGCTAATTCAGTTCAAACTAAATGGAAGGATAAACAAAAATAGATCTGTGACTAGGGTTTTTGATTTCAAAAGGGCAACTTTAAAAAAGTAAGGAAATTAGTTAGGGAAGTGGATTGGACTAAAGAACTTGGGGATCTAAAGGTGGAGGACGCTTGGAATTACTTCAAGTCAAAGCTGCAGAAACTGTCAGAAGCCTGCATCCCAATAATGGGGGAAAAAATTCATAGGCAGGAACTGTAGACCAAGCTGGATGAGCAAGTTTCTTAGAGAGGTGATTAAGAAAAAGCAGAAAGCTTTCTTTGCTGATCACTCCCTTCTTCCACTCCTTGTAGGCTATCTTACTAAAGTCAGAACATGTAGGGATAAAGGTGAGAAAGGCCCAAAAGCCATGTAGAGTTGGACCTTGCAAAGGGAATTAAAACCAATAGTAAAAGGTTCTATAGCCATATAAATAAGAAGAAAACAAAGAAAGAAGAAGTGGGACCGCTAAACACTGAGGATGGAGTGGAGGTTAAGGATAATCTAGGCATGGCCCAATATCTAAACAAATACTTTGCCTCAGTCTTTAATGAGGCTAATGAGGAGCTTAGGGATAATGGTAGGATGACAAATGGGAATGAGGATATGGAGGTAGATATTACCACATCTGAGGTAGAAGCCAAACTCGAACAGCTTAATGGGACTAAATCGGGGGCCCAGATAATCTTCATCAAGAATATTAAAGGAACTGGCACATGAAATTGCAAGCCCATTAGCAAGAATTTTTAATGAATCTGTAAACTCAGGGTTGTACCGTATGACTGGAGAATTGCTAACATAGTTCCTATTTTAAGAAAGGGAAAAAAAAGTGATCCGGGTAACTACAGGCCTGTTAGTTTGACATCTGTAGTATGCAAGGTCTTGGAAAAAAATTTTTGAAGGAGAAAGTAGTTAAGGACATTGAGGTCAATGGTAATTGGGACAAAAACAACATGGTTTTACAAAAGGTAGATCGTGCCAAACCAACCTGATCTCCTTCTTTGAGAAGGTAACAGATTTTTTAGACAAAGGAAATGCAGTGGATCTAATTTACCTCTTGATTTCAGTAAGGCATTTGATACGGTTCCACATGGGAATTATTAGCTAAATTGGAAAAGATGGGGATCAATATGAAAATTGAAAGGTGGATAAGGAACTGGTTAAAGGGGAGACTACAATGGGTCATACTGAAAGGTGAACTGTCAGGCTGGAGGGAGGTTACTAGTGGAGTTCCTCAGGGATCGGTTTTGGGACCAATCTTATTTAATCTTTTTATTACTGACCTTGGCACAAAAAGTGGGAATGTGCTAATAAAGTTTGCGGATGACACAAAGCTGGGAGGTATGCCAATACAGAGAAGGACCTGGGAAATACAGAGAAGGACCGGGATATCCTCGTAAACTGGACTAATAGTAATAGGATGAAGTTTAATAGTGAAAAGTGCAAAGTCATTCATTTAGGGATTTATAACAAGAATTTTTGTTATAAGCTGGGGACTCATTAGTTGGAAGTAACAGAGGAGGAGAAGGACCTTGGAGTATTGGTTGATCACAGAAGGACTGAGCTGTCAATGTGATATGGCTGTGAAAAAAACTAATGCGGTCTTGGGATGCATCAGGTGAGGTATTTCCAGTAGAGATAAGGAGGTATTAGTACCGTTATACAAGGCACTTGTGAGACCTCATCTGGAATAATGTGTGCAGTTCTGGTCTCCCATGTTTAAAAAGGATGAATTCAAACTGGAACAGGTGCAGAGAAGGGCTGCTAGGATGATCTGAGGAATGGAAGACCTGTCTTTTGAAAGGAGACTCAAAGAGCTTGGCTTGTTTAGCCTAATCAAAAGAAGGCTGAGGGGAGATATGATTACTGTCTACAAATATATCAGAAGAATAAATACCAGGGAGGGAGAGGAATTATTTAACCTCCGTATCAATGTGGACACAAGAACAAATGGATATAAACTGGCCGTCAGGAAGTTTAGACTTGAAATTAGACAAAGGTTTCTAACCATCAGAGGGGTGAAGTTCTGGAACAGCCTTCCAAGGGGAGTAGTGGAGGCAAAAGACACATCTGGCTTCAAGACTAAGCTTGATAAGCTTATGGAGGGGATGGTATTATGAGGTTGGTCTTTGACTATTAGCAGTAAATATGCCCAGTGGCTTGTGATGGGGTGTTAGATGGGATGTGGGATCTGAGTTACTACAGAGAATTCTTTCACCAGCCAGACACCCAGGAGTCTTGCCCACATGCTCAGGGTTTTAGTTGATCGCCATATTTGGGGTTGGGAAAGAATTTTCCTCCAGGGCAGATTGGCAGAGGTTTGGGGGGCGGGTTGCCTTCCTCTGCAGCATGAGTCACTTGCTGGAAGATTCTCTGCACCTTGAAGTCTTTAAACCATGATTTGAGGACTTCAGTGGCTCAGACAACAGGTTTGATACAGCAGTGGGTGGGTGAGATTCTGTGGCCTCCATTGGGCAGGAGGTCAGACTAGATGATCATAATGGTCCCTTCTGACCTTAAAGTCTGTGATTCTATATTTTATTACAAATATTTGCACTGTAAAAATGATAAAATAAATAGTATTTTTCAGTTCACCTCATACAAGTATACCTCTGCCCCAATATAACGCAACCCAATATAACATGAATTTGGATATGATGTGGTAAAGCAGTGCTCTGGAGGGGTGGGGCCACACACTTCTGCGGATCAAAGCAAGTTCAATATAATGCAGTTTCACCAATAACATGGTAAGATTTTTTAGCTCTTGAGGACAGCGTTATATCAGGGTAGAGGTGTACTGTAGTGCAATCTCTTTATTGTGAAAGTGTAACTTCTGGATGTAGATTTTTGTTACATAATTGCACTCAAAACCAAAACAATTTAAAACTTCAGAGCCTACAAGTCCACTGAGTTCTACTTCTTATTTAGAGAATTACTAAGACAGACAAGTTTGTTTACATTTACAGGAGGTAATGCTGCCTGCTTATTTACAATGTCACCTGAAAGTGAGAACAGGTGTTCACATGGTACTTTTGTAGTTGGTGTTACAAGGTATTTACATTCCAGATATGCTTAACATTCATATGCCCCTTCATGCTTCAGCCACCATTCCAGAGGACATGCTTCTATGCTGCTGATGCTTGTTTAAAAAAAAAAGTGTTAATTAAATTTGTGACTGAACTCCTTAGGGGAGAACTCTGTCTCCTATTCTGTTTTACCCGCATTCTGCCATATATTTCATGTTATAGCAGTCTCAGATGATGACCCAGCACATGTTGTTCATTTTAAGAACACTTTCACAGCAGATTTGGCAAAATACAAAGAAGGTACCAATGTGAGATTTCTAAAGATAGCTACAACAGTCGACTCAAGGTTTAAGAATCTGAAGTGCTGTCCAAAATCTGAGAGGGATGAGGTGTGGAGCATGCTTTCAGAAATCTTAAAAGAGCAATACTCAGATGTGGAAACTACAGAACCCAAATCACAAAAAAAGAAAATCAGCCTTCTGCTGGTAGCATCTGATGCAGATGATGAAAATGAACATGCATCAGTCTGCTATGCTTTGAATCGTTATTGAGCAGAACCCATCATCAATGCATGTCCCCTGGAATGGTGGTTGAAGCACAGAGGGACATAAGAATCTTTAGCGCATCTGGCACATAACTATCTTGCGACGCCGGCTACAACAGTGCCATGAGAATGACCATTCTCCCTTTCAGGTGACACTGTAACAAGAAGCAGGCAGCCTTATCTCCTGCAAATTGTAACCAAACTTGTTTGAGCAATTGGCTGAAATAAGACTGAGTGGACCTGTAGGCTCTTAAGCTTTACATTGGTTTACATTGCAGTTATTTGTTTGTACATATTCTATATTTGTAAGTTCAACTTTCATGATAGAGATTGCACTACAGTACTTGTATTAGGTGAATTGAAAAATGCTATTTGTTTTTACAGTGCAAATATTTGTAATAAAAAATAAAGTGAGCACTTTTGTATTCTGTGTAATGTAATTCAATATTTGAAAATCTAGAAAGCATCCAAAATATTTCAGTATGGTGTTCTGTTATTGTTTAACAGCGCAATTAATCACGATTAATTTTTGTAATCACTTGACAGCCGTACTTCTGGCTGTAGCTGGTTATTGGTAGTCTGCATAAGTCTATCTTCTTGATCTCAATAATTGAAAGATAAATTTGGAGATAGTGCTAAAGTTAAGAAACTTGGTGTCATATTTGATAACACTTTTCCAAGAAAAGACCAAATGTGGACTTGTTATACAAATATTTGTTGTCCAGGCTGTGCTTTTGATTTATCCTATACGACACAAGAGCAGCATGTGTCCCTGGCATCACAAGGCTTGATTGTCTCTGTGCAGAGTAGCTTCTGGATCTTGTTCAGAATGCAGCTACACTATTAATCGCTGGTAGGACTTAGTACTCCACAATTTCATGGCTGTTGAACTTGCCACCAAATTCAGAACTGAGCTCAATTTTTTTTAAACTTTCATCTAAAAAAAGTTAGGCTTCTAGCCCTTGTGACTGAAGTGCTATGAAGGACAAATTAAATGTCAGTGGGGCCTTGCTAAGTTTAAAACAATAACTGAGGTGTGAGCTTCCCCATTTATCTCATTTGGGTCGACTCTGAAGCCTACTGATTGTAATTTAAATGTTAGATTAAATAGTTCTTTTCTATTGTAATAATGTTTAGCCAAGTGTTTCTGATAAAATAAGAGCCAGTGGACTAATCCCAAACTCTCTTCTAATATTCTTTGGTGTCAATATCCCCAATTTCCCCTTCTGATCTGCTACAGTCTCCAGTAGCCTTGACTGCTACGCTCCCCTTATGGAATGTTGGTACAAAAAGCGCACTGGAAATCGAGGAATAAAGTAAAACTGAATTTAATATCAGATTAATAGAATGGATCCTGATCCAACTGCGAATATGAAAACCTATTTGTTAAGCTTATTTGATGTTTCTCTAGAATTTTCAGTCTTGCCACCAAAGCAGGGGCCCTTGGTGATAAACTTGAATCCAGCTTGCAACAGGCTTCACAGAGTTTTATGCACTGGCTTAAGCATTAAACAATGTAAGTATTGTTAGGTGACTGATTGCTAGAGTTTTCTTTTAGGCCAAGAGTGTTTTTTACTACTTGGTGAGATTCCCCTAAAGAACATGGCAGCATTATGTGCTACTCTCTAAGCAACAGTGGATAGCTTTGGATTCGCTGTACTCTTGGGGTGCAAACCGTCTCAAAACCTAAAGTCCAATTGACCTGGACTTCACAGAGCTAGTCTGAGTCAGCTGTAAAGATCACATCCTGGAAATGGAGGTTTTGTTCATTGTATAATGTAATCCTACATTACATTATACAATAGTGCAGTGTAGGAGTCAGAAGATTACAAATGCGTAAGATGGCCTCTGGTAAGGGAAGATTCCTGAAGCACCAAAGAGCCATGGGAAAAGAAGTAGGTTGATAACTAAAGCTTTAGTGGAGATGGACTGAAGAGGTCAGTGCTCAGCACAGGGTTGACTTGCATGTCCTAAAGCACTGTACTCTTAGTAGAAGGATTGCTGCCAGAGAGGTGGCAGGAGCTTTTTATACAGGAGGCCATACTACAAGATGGCCTTGGAATATATGAAAATGTAATAACCACACTGAGTGTCAAGCACCATACTGCAGCCTCCCCACTTGACTCCAGCAGGGGTTGTAGGCCGGTTTGAAAGGAGGGAAAGTGCTCTGTGTGTGCTCATACCTTGTGAGAATGGGTAGTGCTGTGAAAGGAAACAGGATCTAAGCATTAATTCAGTTTGCCGTTGTGTAGCAGGAGCACTGTACAGGTGTATACAATCTTTTAAAGAGAAGGATCCCATACACTGGAGATGAGGGTCTGGTCCTGAGCTAGGAGCACTGCAGATGCAGTCCTTTGCTCTTCAACAGCTCACGCTATTTGATGTGCTCTGAAGGGATACTTGCCAAGAAGAGAGGACCTGTGCTTTGGGGCAGACTGGGAGTGGAAGCAGGGGGAACCCTCTTTGAAACGTTTTTCTTCTTCCTTCGCTTGAGCTCTCGGGGCACAAAAGTTCCAGGGGAGGCAGAATTACGCCATTTAATTCCAAGCATCGTTCTTCAGCTGCTGGGAAGAGAGAGACTGGCAAATGTTCCCCTCCCATGAAAACCAGTGAGCACAGCCTCATTGCTTATTATGGAGAAAAGGGAGGTAACTCCGCTACCTCAAAGCATCTGGAAAGAGAAGTCTTAAAACCATATATTAAAGCAGGGCTGGTGCTAGGTTTTTTGCTGCCCCAAGCGCGCAAAAAAAACAACAACCCTGAGAGCGCAACTGCTGAAGCACCAAACCAAACCAAAAAAAAACCAGAGTGCCACCCTTGGAATTCTGCTGCCCTAAGCACGTGCTTGGTTTGCTGGTGCCTAGAGCTGGCCCTGATTAAAGTCATGGGGGAATGGGTGGGAAAGGAATGGTGTTACTGAAAGTAGAAATGAGACCGTAACATTGCATTGCCATGAACCTTAAGCTGTACCTTAGTGGATGATCAACTAGTAGATTTGGCTCAGAGGGGCCCTGGATTTCCACCTAGCTAGATCATTTGGGCTCATTACTTTTTCTTGCCTGGAATCTCCATCCCTTCAGTTTTGCTCTTGTCTTTTCCCTGCTATTTTGCTGTGCCGTGTGTGCTGGCTGAGGGAGGTACTTTACTAAAATCCAGCTCACTGGAACACCACATGTAGGATTATAGTAACCTTCACATTCTGGCTCATTGTAACCAGCGTAAGAGGTAGAACAGGATGTGAGAGGACAGCCAGTTAGTAAAACTTAAATTCTTTCTGTACCCTTAAGATGTGGTGTTCCAGGCCAAGAATACCTTGTGACCCTCTGGGTGCATACGGTAGATCATGCCATGCTTCCTGTGTTTGTTGCATTCAGTATGGTTTGTGACAATAGTGGGCTGGCTCTAAATTAGTGAGGGAAAGGAGCAAATCTACAGAGCACCTGAATGTTTAGAATGGAATTTTTGTACCCTTTGCTTTCCACATGGCAGAAATTGAGTTGGCTGATTATCAAGATCCCATTAGAAGACTCATGGTAAATTCATGGGATACTGTGATGTCATGATGTTCTGTCTTATAGACTTGCTCAAATCACCATAGTTTATCTGAGTTAAGATCACAGTATTATAGGAATAAGTTGATTTATTTCAATCCACATCCTTTAATTTCATCAGTTCATGATTACAAGTTGAAGAATAAACTTTATTGTACACAGAATTTCTCCTGCTAAGGGTTGTAGATTTGAAGTAATTGGGGCTTCTTAGAAGACTCTCCCCAGCTTGAGCCTTGTGTCCTTTGGGTTTATGCAACCCCATCCTATCTGTAATACCAAAATAATCTCCCCTTTGCCCCCCCATCCCAACCACTTGAAAACTTCTGGCTCCTCAGGCTTTCAAATTTGAATATTAAAAGTCTTATGTTTCACTCTCCATACATTGTCCTTACCTTCCCCCTCCTCCTAAAGAGAACTGATTTGGATGCAGTAGTCAAAAAATAAGAAAAGGGTTTGAAAGCAAAAATAAGGATGGGTTTTTCTATTGTGGTCATACATTCTCAAGCCAGTCCTCCATGACCTTGTTTACCATAGTTATAATAAAGGAAACAATAGTTCAGAAGAAACTCTTGCTATTTTAATCTGAGGAGGAACTCAATATCTGACTCCAAAATAAATGCATGTTTTTTGGAGTTTTAACTGTTAAATCTTGGTGTGAAACATTCCCCTGGGTACCCCAAGAAAAAAATGTGAGGTACTGGCAGTGCTCTCTTTATATGGAGGAGTTTAGGAAACTAACACTTTCTGTTTCTTATAGAGTCCAGAGGATGCTCTTCTCACCATAGCAAAGCCTTTTTAGATAGGTTCCCATTATCAGCTCTCTTCTTTGTTGAACGTATTCTTTCCCATTTCAGGTCAGCCAGAGCAGCATTACCATGATGTCGTCTCCTTCACCTGTCCAGCAAGCGCAGACACCCCAGTCAATGCCACCACCTCCTCAGCCACAGCCATCACCTCAACCAGGGCAGCCAACTTCTCAGCCAAACTCGAATGTCAGGTGAGCCAGAATGTGACCACTTGAGGTGAGTGGCAGCTGCAGATGCTCTCACCAGATGGTGATGAACATGAATGGAGTTAAAACAAAGTTGTCATAGGTGCTTGCCTTGGTGCACTTTCTAGTGGGGAGTCCAACCCTAGTGATGCCCTGATGCTGACATTGCAGGAATTGGGACCTTCAGTAGCACAGCTCTTGGGCTGTCCTGTCATAGGAGCCTGGAGGAGTCATGCTTACACTGCTATCCCCTCCCCATTCACCTTCTCTGAGGCTACTCTGTGTGTAGCCACATACAGATACTCCCCTGACTACTGGGGCTTAATGGAAGATGGGAGTTAAAGGATTGGATGAGATGTCAGAAGCAGAAGGGAATGGCTCCTAAATCCAAGGCTTCTGCTTGGTCTGCAGGAAAAGGCCCAATCATGCTCCTGGGTTGATGGAGGAGTTATTCAGAGACCTCTGCAGTTACTAAAGACCTACTAACAAAATTCAGTCTTGCTAGAGTGAGTCTTTCCCACTAAGTCAAAATTCAGTGGTGTTAGCTTTGGAATCTTTACTGAATGCTGTAATCAAACCTTTCTAGCAGGGATTCTGGATCTTTACTGTGCAAGAGTGGTTGTGAAACTGACAAAAAACTGGATCAGTCTTAGATTGTAAATTTTTTGGGGGAAGAGACCTGTTTGTGCTGCACCTAGCAGCACAGTGGGCCCTGATTCTGACTGGGGCCTATGGGCAGTACAGTGAGATATGAGTGGGATTTTCAAACGCATTCAGCATTAGCCTAACCTTGCTCCCATTGAAATCAATGAGATTTTTACCACTAACTTCACTGAGAGCAGAGCAAGTCAATGCTGAGCACTTTTGTAAGTCCCACTCCAGTGCAGCTGGGTGCAGAATGCTGCAGCAGCACTCAGTAAAACATACCCGCTCAGACTAACCATTTTGTCTGCTAGCTTCTTACAGGCCACTTTGTCTTCATATTAAGCATTGAATTGACTTTCATTTCCAATCTTCAGCTCCGGCCCAGCCCCATCTCCCAGCAGCTTCCTCCCCAGTCCATCTCCTCAACCATCCCAGAGCCCAGCAGCTGCACGAACACCACAGAACTTTAGTGTCCCATCTCCAGGTCCTTTAAACACTCCAGGTAACTCATATTGTCATCAGCAAGAACTGTAGTGCGGAGCATGATCCAGTGATGAATCTTAGTAACTAAAACATACACAGAGAAATCTGATGTTGCAGTTATACCCTGGGCTCTACGGAGCTCTACCAGTGAGTAGTAGTTCAGTGGTGGACTTGCCATGTGCAGCAAGGAGAATATTCTCGTTTTGGAATTGTCTGATCTCATTTTTTTTGTCATTGAATTACATGAGGGTTTTCATAACTTTCTGACAAAACAGAAATGGCTCCGGGGTTTCATGCAGCTGGAAATTGCTAGCAACAGTTCATAAGCCAATGTCCTGCTTTTTCTGACCCCTTCTGACATGTGATGTATAATCTTCACCTTTTTGCCTGGTGCAGGAAATCCAAACTCCGTCATGAGTCCAGCAAGCTCCAGCCAGTCTGAAGAGCAGCAGTACCTGGAGAAACTCAAACAGCTGTCAAAGTACATCGAGCCACTTCGGAGGATGATCAATAAGATTGATAAAAATGAAGGTGTGGCCCCTTGTATTTTACTGGACAGTTCTCCCTGTCAGCCTTTGGTGGAGACAGCTGTGTACTGCTCTTTTAGGGGGTTCTGGCAGACTAAGCCTATATCTGCTGTTTTTCCTTCCTCGTGGTTGCAAAGACTTAACTCTGAAGCGTGGCAACATTTTCATCTCCAAATCCCTTTCTTTCAGGACCTCTCTCTTTTTCTTTACCATATCTAAACTTTTTTGGATACAGACTTCCTTATGAAAAGATGGAGAATCACAGGTCTTTACCACTTTCTCCTTAGGTCATGTTTTCAGCTTCCCTACCCTCCTTTTTCTGTGTTAATGACTGCAGGGCTGGAAACTGCCTACAGCGAGTGCATTGCTCACTAGTCCTTTTCATTTTATTTCAGATAGGAAGAAGGACCTGAGTAAGATGAAGAGCCTCTTGGATATCCTGACTGATCCTTCAAAACGGTAACTTACTTTTCTGTTTAGCTTGTGCCAGCACCCGTCCAATGAACTCTCTTCCTCCCAGACCCACTCTCAGGAATATGAGAGAATACATAGGCTACCATGGAGTCCCAGATGAGTAGTGGTGTCCCAGACGTTAGTCTACCATCCTGCGGCAACATGTTGTATCTAGACAGTTCTTAACTCTAATCTGAATTTCCTTGTTTTTGCAGACCTTCAGTGTTTTTGTATCACTGACTTTCTTTTATGTTGAGAAATGGTGGGCGAGAGATTTAAATTTTAGAACCTGTTTTTGCTGATTCATTCTAAATTCTGTGTTGCAACTTCTACCTTGGAAGCTGTGCAGAATCCTGCCAAAAGATTTTACAATGTGATATCCCCTAAGACCAGGGTGGATTTGATTTAAATCATGATTTAAATCATTAGTCAAGAAGACTCAATTTAATCATGGATTTCTACATAAGAGTGCATTCTTGTTGGTGGTTATAACTCTAATACATATTCTTCACAACTCAGAGATAGATATATACACTGCTACCTCATTATAACGCCACCCGATACAACACAAATTTGGATATAATGTGGTAAAGCAGTGTTCTGGGGGGGCAGGGTTTCGCACTCCCGTGGATCAAAGCAAGTGCAATATAACACAGTTTCACCTATAATGCGGTAAGATTTTTTTGGCTCCAAGGACAGCGTTATATCAAGGTAGAGGAGGTGTATTTCATTTTTAGAAGGTACATACTGTACATTTTTAAACAGTGATTTATTTTGAAAACTTTTCAGATTAGTTTTACAGCTATATCAGAAAATGAATGGTTGGTTGGTTATTTCATTTACCAAAGGTAATTGAAGCAGATAGTTCACCTTCCAATGACTTCATAAATATCTCCAGTTCAATAGGTTAATCATTAATATTTGGAGGAATTTTTTGCCATGCTGTATTGGGAGGAGAACATCATCAGACAGACATTTAAATTGTTTTATTTAACTAAAACAACATATTCAGGATTTTTTTCTTCAAGAGCAAACATAATATTTTAACAAAACAAGCATATGTCCCTCATTTCTCACATTTATCTCCAAACTTCTCTTTGTCTAGATCTATTCTGCCCCAACAATCTTCTATTCATTGAACTTTTTGAAACTTTGCACTTTTAGAGAGAGGTAGGGGATTGACTCTGTGTACACAAATTTACAGAGGGACAATAGAGTTGAGGTCTGTTGTTTCTCACCTCTATATATTTATTTAAAAACTTTTTTTTTTTTTTTTTTTACACTGTTAACAAGCATGTTACCTCTGGGGAGATGCATCCACAGTTTGAGAACTGCAAAACTAAACATCTCTGGTATCTTCTAGACTGACCACTGAGTCCCATTGGGTAGCTAGAAAGATTAACCTAAATTATCTGTCCATAAGCCTGTGGAACTCCATAAGGTTGGGTCCCTAATCCATACACTGTTGGAACTCATTTATGAAACTTTTCTTAAACATTACCTGAATATATTGTCTCATACTATAGAATTAGAATTTATAATCTCTATTCATTGATGAGATATCTTTGAGCTATAATGTATCTTAATTAAAACTATCTTTAGATAGGCTTTTTCCTCAAAAAGCATTTTATCAAAAAAATCCAATTTCAATAACAAAAATCTGATTTTTTGTTTTTTTAAAAAATCATTGATTTTTTTATTCACCCTGCCTAAGATGCACTATGGGATCTTTTGTGCACAACTTCATAGAAAGCTATTTCAGTAAACTGATAAGTCAGGTGTGTGTTCTTTGCTATAATAGTCTATTTGAGCTAATTGAAATGATTGGAGAAATCCACCTGGGTTAACTTTTATTTTGCTGAAAATAATCAGCTCCATTTCACTGAGACATTGTAGTATTCATTCTTTCCTTCTCCATTAAAGTCCCTCCTTAATATGCCCTTCAGCAAAGCCATTCAAGGATCCAAATAAGTTATTTAAAAATCTAAGCACTTTGTGATTGGACCTTTATTTGCCAGAATGTTAAATCTGAACCATGTGATCTAACTTAGAATTTAAGCTCCCTGAGGCAGAACTATAGTTCCTGTTTTGAACAGCACCCAAGCATATCAGCACTGAAATAATGTGGATGGGAGGTTCAGATATCCCAAAATCCTCATCTTGGACAGCAGAGCAAATTGTGCGAACTCTTTTTCCTCTTCCTTTTCAGATGCCCTCTGAAGACTCTACAGAAATGTGAAATTGCTCTGGAGAAGCTCAAGAATGACATGGCTGTGGTAAGCAATGGGGTTTACTTTTCATCTTACTGGAGAGTTAGGCTGGCAGTGAATTCCACAGAGGGCACCAGTTTGGCAGAATTTTCCCATCTCTTTGTGTTCACAGTGCTGGACTGAGCAAGTAAACAGAAAACTGGTTAAACACTGGGCCATTCAGCAGGCGTATGCTTGTGATCACCTCTTAAAAATTATTCTGCTTACTGAACTGGTATTAGGTATTCGTGCCTTGTACAAGCACCTAGGAATGATCCTTGTTCTTGTCTTTAGCACATGTCACCAAGACAGGATTTCTACATGAAAGATACTGACAGTGTCAATTTTCTTTACTATGGGTTTGTCTACATGGAGACAGTCAGAAAAATGAATCCCAATTACTTAAAGGTGTGAATGCAAAAATAGATCAGTTAAACTGCATTAAACCCCTGTATGGACACTCTCTCGTTCAGAATTTCATTTAGCTTAATTCACTTTCAAAGTTTAATTCTGAATGAGTGTACCCATGTAGTGGTTTCATACAATTTAACCAATCTATTTCCAATTCACAGTTCATTTGGATTTACTTTACTGCTAGAATACGCAGGGATACTCAAGAAGTGTTTCTAGAGTAGCACAAAACAGAGGTTAGAGGAATGCAAGGGATTCTTAGATGTATTAGAAATACTGTAGTGAAAGTTTGCATGATGAATAATATAACAAGGTGTCTCGTAAGGACTATTTGTGACTGATAGCACATAAAATAAGATGTGCTTCTTTGTGCTTTAGCCCACTCCTCCACCTCCACCAGTGCCCCCTACCAAACAGCAGTACTTGTGCCAGCCACTTTTGGATGCTGTCTTGGCAAACATTCGTTCACCAGTCTTCAACCATTCCCTCTACCGTACCTTTGTGCCAGCTATGACTGCGATACATGGCCCTCCAATCACGTATGTATCATTGCCCTGCTGTCTGACTACTTAAGAGAAATTAATCATTTGGCTGAAATGTTGGAAGGATGGGCTGGGGTGATGGATATATGCATGTTTCTTTGTCATCTGTAAAGTACTTGAGAAATCAACTTAGTTTGAAAAACTTGGACTTGGCATAATATGGTGCCCACTCTGAGTACTTTTGTGGATGTATTTTACACAGGGCCCAGATGGCTTCCCCTCGAAAGCGTAAATACGAAGAGGATGAAAGGCAGACCATACCAAATGTATTACAAGGGGAAGTCGCAAGATTAAATCCTAAATTCCTGGTGAATCTGGATCCCTCCCATTGCAGTAATAATGGCACAGTCCACCTCATATGCAAGCTAGGTAAGCTAAGAAGAAATGAAGACTGTTTTCAAGAGGTGTTGATTTTTTTTCCCCTGTGAATATGTACAGCTGTAAATCTTGCCAGCCTATAATTTCATCATGATTTTTCTTTAGCTCGCCAGAGTTGTGGTAATGCATAACGTGCCATCCTGCAGAGCTTGGTTCAGGAGCAGCCTCAGGATGTACGCCAGATCAAGTAGCTAGATATTTAATCCACTTACAGCTTTTATAGAAAGTGGGGAAATGATCTTTCTAAAGCTAAATTATTGTGTGTGGTGTTCTGCCCCCCCCCCCCCCCAAATCCCAGTATCATGGTGTTGACACTAAAAGAAGGCAGTATTTTAGGCTAGTCTTTGAATAAAATGCTGCTTTTTTTAAACTGAAATATTAGCGGTTTTTGTTGTTCTATGTGTGCATTTAATTGGCTCCTTAAATTGGGATCCAAGCAAACTCTCCAGGTAATCTGAATTCCTGATAGTATGAAGTGGCCTATTTATAAACATATCTACATTTCTCTCTCCTTGTATTTCAAAAAACTTGCTATTTGGGATGTGAGAAATAAATTGGACTTGCAGGTAATTGTTGCCACTGTGGAAGAATCCCAAGAGTGAAACAGTACAGTATTTAACTGTACAACTGGATCTTGTTAGGTTGCCACTCCACAGATGAAAAATCCTGCCTCTTGCACCGATGGGTGCAGTTTGCTGATAATTCCTCACCCTTGTCTCAAGCTCCACTGGTGTTAGAAAATGGTTTAATGCCTGGTGTAGTCAGGAGAAAAGTTTTCAGCATCCTGAAACATGGTATTGGGACATAGAGGAAATGGATCAGTCTAATTGTATTGAAAATGTCTTTCCCAGCTGCACCAGCAGTTGTCACAGCTGGTGGTGTGAGTGAGGAGGTGTGTGTAAGTCTTTGCCCTTCTCTCTCAACCAAGCAAGAATGGAGCATACCTTCATGTGAACTTGTTTTGCCTTTGGACAGAAAAAGGTAAAGTGGGTTCATTTTAGTGTGTACCAGACAAAACATGGGAATGCTCTGGTCCTGGCTTACGTGTGTAGTAGGAACAGAGCCTAGACATTTTGTATTTAGGAAACCAAACTCAAATGATGTACACCTCATGAAAGTCTGAGACTGGTGAGATGCGTGGGGTGTGTTGTGGAGCTGGGAGTTCCAGGTTGCGCTTCCAGCAAGCAGAGGCCATTTTTAAAGTGAGCTTTTCAGAAATGAAGACTCCTAGCCTTGGTTCCATTCAAGATTAGATCTAGTCCCTCCCTGTCCATTCCAGTATATAATGTATAGACATAGGGAAAACACCACGTAAGACATACTTGGGATACCCTGATGGAAAATATCTTTTGTTAAAGTAAATGTGTTTGAATTCTAGATGACAAGAACCTTCCAAATGTCCCACCACTACAGCTCAGTGTTCCAGCTGACTATCCAGATCAGAGCCCTCTGTGGATAGACAATTCTCGACAGTATGGTATGGAGACAATAGGATGGCATCACTTTAAAAAATGGGGGATCAATAAGTGATATTCAGTTGTTGTGCAACTGTGTTTACCTGGCTGTCTTCTTTTTCTTTTCCAGCAGCCAATCCCTTCTTGCAGTCAGTGTATCAGTACATGACATCAAAGTTGCTGCAACTTCCAGACAAGCATTCAGTCACAGCACTCTTAAACACCTGGGCACAAAGTATCCGTCAAGCCTGCCTCTCTGCTGCATAACTTCCTCCCCTTGTGAAATCATGAAGCAAAGAAATGGGGTCTCAACAGCTGGCCTCTCCCATGGCCACTGGAAGAATCACAGGCATTTTGGGAGGGAACTTCAGAAGAAAAAGCCTTATACTGTTTTGTTTCTAGGTGCCAGGTTCAATAGGGAACCTGGTGTTAGATTTAGATTTCATGCTTTTATCTTCTGCCTTTGTGGACTTTGCCAACATTTTCACATATACAGAACATGTATATATGGTTCTTGAGACTGATATATTAGGAGGGGCTTTTATTGTCTTCTTAGAGAAGAAATTATTTGTAGACTTCCATCAGGGAGTCTGAATGGTATAGAAAGGAGAGGGAAGAATGTCCTAATTTGCTTCAGACTTTGCCTGATGCCAGTATTCCTCACACTCTGTATGTTGTGTGACTTGATATTGCCCCAAGAATAAATTAGCTGCAGCTAGAATGTGCTCACAAACTTCCCTATGGTTGCAGGAGTCTGATAATCTAATTTGAAGAAAGGGGAGAAATTGGGGCCTTTTTAGGGCATCCCTAATGCATCAGATTAATCTGAATAATTATGTTTAGGAGGAAAACCAACCATAGGAAAAATTTTATAGCTTATTTTAAACACTACTTTGTATAAACAGTTTTTGGTTAGCACGGACCATGCATTTCTCACTCTTAGAAAGTCGGATGATCTGAAGCAGGGGTATTCAAGTGTGCATGCTGACTGATTTCCCTGTGAGCTCCAAGTGCGTCTGCAGGGAAAATCAATTGATTGACTCATAGCAGCACTGTAAATGAATCCAGCAGGCTGCAGCTACTTATCTGCATTTATATTTACCAGGGAAATTGCATCTTACCTAGCATTTCTCTTGGGTGTTGGCTTCCCTGGGGAGTGATGCAACTCATGGGAAGTCTTTGCATATCCCATTCGCATCTGTTCGTTTAAAAAAACTGAACATAGCTCAGGTCTAAGGCTGACAATTGATCTTACGTGCCTTGGGCACTGAGGGACACCCAACTGTAAAAGTATTACTGGTCATCTCAATTAGGATAACAAGACAGATGGCAGCTGCTGTATTGTGAGGCAATGCAAATAAAGCCACTTGCCATTAGTAACTGGTTCCATACACAATGTGATTACATTTCAATTTGCCCTATCTTTGTAATTCATTCACTCTCAATTCCTATGTGTAAGGGAATTTCAAAGTCTCAAGTATTTCCATCACACCCTGCTCCATCCCCCAGTATTGTGCAACAGACCCTGACAAGTAGCTGGACTCTTACAGTGGTGTCAAGAAATTGCTGTGACCTCTGTAAATCTGTGTGGTGTCATCAGTTTTAGGATGTTTTAAAATGTGGGTACTTAGTAAGCACTGATTGAGGCAGCCGAGTGGTATCAATATTTTGTACATGAACTAATGCATTATGTTTGTTTTATCGTAATAAATTTATTATTCCTGTGTTTGAAACTAACCTACTATCACTCCAATGTTAATCCTTGGACAACAGCTCTGCAGTGACCAAAGGCTGGTGCCTACTTCGTATGTCTTATTGGGAGCTGAAATCTCTGCACCCAGAACTGAGGGAGGAAAAATCATGTATGGCACTACATTAGTTGTCCCATGCTGCAGAATAGCAGCCAAGTTCGCCATCAACTGGAGGAGTGGTTCAAAAGATTGCTAAGGGAAATGTTATGTAGAGGTGAAAGATTTTTAATTTAGATCTAGCCAAGATCATTATTAACTTAATACCATGAGATTGGTGTCCAGGTGCTTTTGTAAAATGCGTTAGTGGACGGATGTTCATATCATAAAAGCCAACATCTCAGTTTGTTTCCCTTTTGCACAGTCAGGTGAGAAGACAAGAATTGAATGAACACACACGTTTTTAGGTAATTTTAAGGAGCCTATCACTGTGGTGTTGACAATCGTAGGTCTGCTCCACTGGGGATAAGGTTGTGATGCATATCAGCAGCCTGGTTTAGGGAATCTTGCATACTTGCTATACATATTATTTGTTTTCAGAGCAGTCAACCCACTATGTTGCCATGAGTTGAATGGAAACTAGCCCATAGCAAAGATGAAACAATGGAATGTTACAGATTCTGAGTAAAAAGTGTGCAGCCTAGAGCAGAGTAATATGACTCCCCATATAGTTTCAGCTGCACCTTTGCTGCTGATCAGTGGGTCCTATACCTGCATCAAAAAAAAAAAATTCTGATAAGACTACTGTAAATTTCAGCTCAGTTCCCATCTAACAGCTCTGCAGAGCTGTGAAATCTTGTCTTGCCAGGTAACATGATGTAGCATGTGGCTTCCAGCCTTTCCACTGATGGATTAGCAGTAATCTAGTGTTATCTGTAAAACTGTGCAGCCCATACCTGCATGACAATAAATGTATGCTGCTTTAAAATAATCTCTGCCAAACTAAAGAAGTTTGTGGGATATTGCACTGACATGCTTAAAAGTGATAAGCATCCAATTTCCTAAACAGTAATCTCTTACAGGCTTTCATCATTAAGTTAACTCACAAAATAAACATCCTGAAGGAATAAGGGGAGTGGTACCCATGGAAATCATTGAAGGAATGAGGCTAAGCTGCAACAATAGAAGCATAAGCTCTTTGTTCCTGAATAGAAGACACGGTGATTTCATAATTAAATTTTACTTGAAGTGGGGAGATAATAGCAGCAAACCAATCTATGTTGAAACTACAATGTAAACTCAAACATATCCTGGGAGTGCTGTAGCTACTGGAACACTTTTAAGGAGAAGAGATCTGGAATGCAGTTGCTGAACAACCAGACTAAAGCACAGTGCGACGAAGACGGCTTCTTTGAATAGCTTGAGTTCTCTTCTGTCTCTCAGCAAAACTGTTTCCCAGTGTTTGCTTCAGTGCTGGCAGAACTGCCCTTTCAGCAGCTGGCAGTGGAGTTAAAATCAAACTGAAGATAAGAGTTGAAGAGAGGAATGATTGGTAATGTGATAATTTTAAATCACTTTCTCTTTACCAAGGTCTACTGGATTAGGGTCACCCTCCACATTAGTCACCCTAGTGATTCTACATGATGGATGGACTACCCTCTGCAGTGCTCTGTCTTACTGATTTAAATTTCTGTAGTAAGAACTCTCCCTAGCCTTCAGAGTGCTGCTTACATTGTTTTTCTAGTAAAGTGAGGAAGAGATGGCTTTTAGTACAGTTTCATGGGATGGGAGTGTGCATGGGGCCGTTCTGCTAGTGAGTACCCCTGTCACCATTAGGTGGCATAGCAGCTTTTTTGAATGGAGTCCTTCTGCTAGACATATTTCCCCATCTGTAAATGAAGGTATTGATACTGACCTTTGTAAAACGCTTTGAGATCAACAGATGAAAAGCGCTATGTGTGAGAGAGAGATTATTTTAAGTGTGAATGGCCTGAAAGTCCAAGTTCAGGATTCTGTTTTCCTGTAATACTGAGTGCATGAAGCTGGGTTTCTTCCTTTGCTTTGAGTAGCTGACATCACATGTTATAGGAAAGACTAGTCCTGTCTTCAGGGGTCTAATAAGCAGCTGAAGGAGGGACCTGATTTTTTTCAGTACAAAAAAACCCCCACAACTTACCTGTTTAATGAAAGAAGTGAGATCCTACAGTTTAACTTGCAGAAAAACCTTAATAAACACTGTTCACTTCAACTTTTAAAGGGACATAGCTGTATCTGTCACCTGTGTGTTTAAATAGTGTTTGTGTTGTGCTTGCAGCATCTGCATGAAAAGATGTATTAAGGGTGGAGAGGTTAGAATCTTTATTCCTCCTGTTATCTCACAGGTGGGGAACTTTAATTGGCTCTGTTATCTTGACAGCATCTTGGAATGGAGAAAGCCCATGCACAGGATGAATCCTGGGCTTGAGCTATTGTTTTCATAAAAGGGCTTGTATGACTTGTTTCTGTGTACTTTGAAGATGGCAATAATCATAGTCTAACCCAGTGATTTGTCTTTTCTTGTTCAAATGACTGGGTAAGATCAAAGTATTGCTTTCCTATTTCGCTTTCATGCAATCCTTAAGTAGAATACTGCTTTTAAATCCCATAGCAATCTAAAATTCAAATTGCTATGTGACCAATTCTTCAGTGGCAATGGAAAAGTTACATGTGTGTAATCTCATTATGGGTATAACGTGGCCTTCCATTCGGATCTTAGCAAATAATTCTGAGGTGGGAGCCAGAAAAGAATCTTAATCCATTCTTCCTTCAGGACTGCAGAGTCAACACAGCTAATGGGAGTAAAATGTTATTACCATACGACTCTGAAAATACAAAAGGAAGGTCTGAGTGAAGATGACGACTTGCTATTTTGCACAGTGGAACCACACCTTAATGTCCTGCCTCCTTGAGAGAGGTTTTTGTTGCCTCTAACTATAGGATGTTGCTGAGCTCTGTGATCCTTGAAGAAAAGTGAGTGTCCCTTGGGCCTACATCAGCATCAGATGTTGGACGAAAGCCACAGGAGGCAATACAGTTCCTATTGCCTGGGTGTAGAACTCTGTGAAAAGGGGGCTGGTAGTGTGGACATGCAAAAGCAACCCTCAAAGAATTAATGATTAAAACACTTTGTGCAGCTCCCTCTGTGGCTACAGTAGGGCACTGAAAATAAGCCAGATAGCTTGTAGTGACCTCTTCTGAAATCTGATTATCTCCTGACCAGGGCGTATGGATTGATCTTTAGGCAATCGGGACGCTAAGAAGTGGGGAGAGTTTTATGGCTGATGATGATGTTGAAGGTGAAAGATGGGGGGGATGGACTCAATAATAGGCTTGTTTTTAACTTCATGATGTAATAATTGCTAAAGGCATCACATGCTTGACTCAACAGCTATAGGTGTAACTAGCATGGCTTTTTCATGAAGTGTCTTAAATCTTTAAAGAAAGTAAAAGTACTTACCATTTCTTAGATGTACCTTTTAGCATTTTGGGTAATCGTGAAACTTCTTGATTCCTAAATGAAAAAATAATTGCAGATATGATACCTTGGCTACTTCACTCTGCAGCATAGTAGCAGAGCACTGATGGATTGTACTGGCCCTGTGTAAACTGGATTTGAAAATAATGTAATAAATCTTGCTGCATGTGAACATTGAACATAGAGAGTAGAAGAAGCTGCACCACAGCATCTGGACAGGGCAGTCATATGGAGTGACCCAGCTCGTGATAAGGTGCATTTTGATTGAATGGGCCCAGCTTAACGCAGCCAAATGCATGTCCTAGAAAGCAATTGCTCTGAAAAGGATTTAGGGGTCATGCAATTCAACATGGGGTCCCAGTGCAATCTTTGGATATATAAATGGGAGCAGTAACTAGGAATGCCTCTGCAAATGGCCTTGATGAGACATACTGGTATAGTTCTGGTGTCCATGAAATTGGAGTGCAGGTAGGAGCCACAAAAATGATTAGAGAGCTGGAGAAAATGTGAGATTTAAAGAGTTTAGCTTCTCAAAAAGACTGAAGTGACTTTATTACAGTGTATAAATACCAGGTACTAAAGGGCTCTTTAATTTAGCAGAGAAAGGCATAAGAACCAAAGGCTGGACGCTGAAGTCAGACAAATTTTGTAACAGAATGATTAACCACTGGAACCAGCTACCAAGGAAAGTGGTGGATTCTCCATGTGTTGATGCCTTTCTGGAAGACATGTTTTAGTCAAACAAGTTATTGGGTTCAATATAGGGCTAACATGGTGAAGTTTAATGGTCTCTGGTATTCAGATCAGGCTAGTTGATCTTTTGGTACCTTCTGAATCTGTGCCCCTTGTTAGCTGGCTGCTCCAAATGCTACTCTAACAGACCTATCCTTCTAGAGTCTAACCGGAGAACTGTTGTGGGAATAGAACAGGAGGTGGGTAAAAAGGTAAAGGAAATCTGTGTAACCCATGATTTTTTTTTTGTTGCCCTTGTAATCTCTTGTTCATCATCTAGATGGCAACAGTTCCTGCCCTGAAGAGCTTACAATGTATTTGTATACCACCTACTACAATATACCCATAAACCCAACTGGGGTCATAAACAGTACCGCAATATATAAAAATCATATCCCTTAAAATAAACATAAGCCTTCAAACAATATAGTCCCTCTGAATCTTTCAGAAATGGCAGGGTCTGACTTTCAGTTGGATTGAGTAGATTCTGTTAACCATGTGTCTCAACTCCTTCTAGGCTAATAGCTTAAATGAATGTAAGTGCTCTGAAAGAACCACCTGATAACCCTGTCTGCCTGCAGGGTTTATGGATACTTATCTCCAGTTAGGTTAGTGCTGTTAACAGCTGCGTGCAGTAGTCTTTTTATAATATAGGATTTGGCCCCTTGTGTGTAGATGTATATTAAGGCATATCATTTAAATCCTCTCAACTCACATTAACAGATCGCATTCTGGAAAGTTTGAGAGGGGTAGAGGTAGTTCAAAGATAACTTTCCCTTGTGATTTAAGGAAGGAAGCCATACAAAGTCAAAGCTCGCTAATGGCCTCTATCTAGGCACTTTGCATATGGGCTCTATTCTACAAATTCACGCCAATACAAAGCAGAAAGAGAACTAGTGAACTCTGCTAGAATCCAACACCCTAGCCTTGAACCATAACTCAGAACAGCTTACCCAATCTGGCTGGCTAGCAGATAGTCTTCAGGAATCCTTTTGTTCTTGTGGATGTCTTCCAGATATGATTTCAAATACATCAGCTGAAGGACAGAGAGGGGAAAATAACCTTTCTGCTTGCCTCTGAAAATCTAGTTCCTGTATCACCACAAACACTGTATTTTAAAAGCTGTGAATAAAGTAAACGGAGCTGGGGGGCAAAAGCCTCACCTCTTGTGCTTGCATGTGGTTGATGTTCCATAGCTGGTGAATGACAATCTCACACTCTTCCAGTGTAGGTGGTTTCCGGATATGGGAGGGGAGGACACTCACCAGGAAAGGGTTGGAGGAGGCTGGTGGTACCTGAGCTTGCTCAGATTTAATCTGGCATGGCAGTGAAAGGACTGGAGATGTAATTTTATCAGAGACTTTGTCCTCTCTAGAAAATTGACCACAATTAAGGAATAAAACACATGGGAAATGGATTAAATGTCTAAATATTTATTGTATTTACCTCACCAAAACATTTATTAAGACTCTCAAGAGTCAGGTATTCGGGAGGGATAGCTCAGTGGTTTGAGCATTGGCCTGCTAAACCCAAGGTTGTGAGCTCCATCCTTGAGGGGGCCGTTTAGGGAACTGGGGTAAAAAATCTTTCTGGAGATTATTCCTGCTTTGAGCAGGGGGTTGGACTAGATGACCTCCTGAGATCCCTTCCAATTCTACAATTATACTTATTTCACAAGTGGAAAATGAAGGAAACATGGCAGGGCCAGGAGTCTTAACTCTACAGGATCACATCCTTTGCTGTAGCTAAACTACTACTTTCTGTGTCCTCTGTCTAGAGTGGTACATGGCAGTACATTTACACCTGAGTTTTTCCTTTGAATTAATTAGCACTTCTGTCTATGCCCACTACAATACACAATGCCAACTAAATTGAAGACTTTATCCCCTAAGAGCTTCCTAAGTACCACAGCTAGAATCAGTTGCTCACTGTAATTTATTCCTAACCCTCCTAAATTTGTATTTGACATTACTTATATTTCTAAGATATGCAGGTGCATGTGCACCATCAGTGGGATTCACATGGTCAAAGACTCAAAAAAGAACACAACCTTACAACCCAGAAACCTCAAATGAGCTGCCTACAATTGCTGTATTCTGATAGTTTGCTCATACCTAGAAAGAACCTCCTCTTGTGGCTTCACCTTTGGACAGGGAGGCTCTGGTTCCCCTTGTACCACACTGACCACCTGTTCTTCTGTATTCAGTTTTTGCTTTTTGGGCTGGTCCATCTGCTGCCTGTCTGTCACTGAATACCTAGAGCCTGCAGCAGCTGTTAAACAAAATATGAAGGGGAGGGGGCATGTGTGCGCACGTATCACAGGCCAGAGACCTAACGGTTTGCAGATACAAGCTTTAAATAACCTGATCTCCACAGCAGTTCAGGGTATTCCATGCTCTCTTACGGCTTTATTTTGTGAGCAACTGAACAGTTTCATTGTAGTTTAGCTTATTTTAATCTTTTAACACTTAGTGTCAAGAAATCCTATTTTACTATGTTAGCACTAACAACCATAAATTGCCGCTACTCTGAAACCAACCATAAATTAGAAGCAGCCCAAATTTAGATTTAGCAACTCAGTCATAATGTAAAAGGGATTATAAATGCGTGTGCAAGCACACATGATCCAAGTAAGTGAAAAACAGGTATACTAGGACTCCTGATCATCAAGAGCCTTAAGAAGAGAGATTTAAAACAAATCTTAGAGGGATTCAGACTTTTACATTGTTTCCTGTTTCTATATCTAGGCCTAGATATTTTCATTTAATAATTTATCTTTAAGCTATCTTACCTGCTGAACTTTGCCTTGAAAGGAACTTGTCAGACAAGGTGGGAGTTAAATTATCACCTGCAAAGAAGCATAAGTGATGAATTGGGCATTATGATCATAGAACTGACCAGTGAAGAAGCTATATTATCCTCAGTTTAGAATAGGAAACACAGGTAAACTATTTATTTAAAGTCTGCAGAGCCAAGGCGCTCTACATGCAGGATTGTTGAGAGCAACCTGCAATGTAACTGTTTCTGCTTGGTTTAACCAGCAGGAGTGTTTTCTGCACTCAGCATGGAACACAATATGAGCACAAAGACCTGGATAAAATCACTGAAGATTGATCTGTAAAAGGGAGGGATGCTCTGGGGCAAGGTTAAGCAACTAGGAACATTGAAGACTGACTGCTGCTTATTGGTGGAGTTTGTCCACCCTTGGTCACAGTAGTTGGCTATTGCAAGGTGCTCCTGACTGCGCTTCTATACTAGGTAGTGGTGGCTCATCCAGTTCTTCGAGTGATTGCTCATATCCACTCTAGTAGGTGTGCGTGCCGCGCGTGCATGTTCGTCGGAAGACTTTTACTCTAGCAACTCCAGCGGGCCGGCAGGTCGCCCCCTAGAGTGGTGCCGCCATGGCGGGTAATATATACCCCTGCCGGCCCGCCCGCTCCTCAGTTCTTTCTTACCGCCGTGTCAGTCATTGGAACTGTGGAGCACGGCATAGCTGTCCTCCACATCCCTAGCTTCTCTTCGTTCATTGTTCTAGTTCTAGTGTTAGTTTTAATTATAGTTTACCTAGTATAGTATAGTTGTAGTTTATAGTTCTAGTGTATATAGTTAGCAGGTTCGGGGCGCTAGCCCTCTCCCGCGCCCGGCGCCGGGCTCATGCCTGGTTTGCCAGGGTTCAAACCGTGCTCAGCCTGTAAAAAGCTGATGCCCACCAGCGATCCCCACGACGCCTGCTTGAAGTGCCTGGAGGAATCGCACATATCCGAGAAGTGCCGCATTTGCAAGGCCTTCAGACCGAGGACCAAGAAGGAGCGAGACCAGCGCCTCAAGACGCTCCTGATGGAAACGGCACTTAACCCTGCGTCCTCGGCACCGAGTGCCGCTTCGGCTCCGGCACCGGATCTCTCCGGCGCCGCGAAAACGCCACGGCACCGCCTTTCTCCGGCACCGGCTCATGGGAAGAGGCCCTCGACGTCCTCTACCCCGGCTAAACAGCCCCGAAAGGAGCACCCGGCACCGACGCCGGCCGTGTTGGCCGTGCCAGGGACTTCGTCGACTCCGGGCCTGGCGGGTCCGTCGAGTCCGATCCCTCCCAGCTCCCCGCCAAGATCTGGGGTAGAGCTGATGGTCCCGTCCACGCCCGAGACCTTCTCGTCGGCCAGGGACCTCATCGCCTTAATGGAACCTGTGCTGCCCCAACCCCCGGCACCGCCGGTGCGGGTTCTACAATCAAAGGGCAAGCCTACACCGATGCGAGCACCGTCCCTGGACTCTCCGGCTCGGCACCGGTCAAGATCCCGGCACCGATCTCGATCCCGAGGGAGGTCTCGCTCACGGCGCCGCTCGCAGTCCCGGCACCGCTCTCCACGACGGCACCGGTCGTACTCACGGCGCAGGTCATCTTCGCGCTGGTCCCAATACTCCCGGCACCGTTCTGGCTCCAGCCACCGTTACAGGGACTCGAGGAGTCGTTCCCGCCATCGACGGTCCAGATCCCGGTCGACCTCCTGGCACCGAGCTGGTGGCAGGTCCCGATCTCGATCGCGGCGCCGGTATGGCTCACGGCACCGATCTCCGGCACCGAGGAGGTCTTCGCCGTCTGCAACGTGGGACCCATATCACTCCCGCTCGGCTCCACCATGGCCCTCTCGCCAAGGCTCTGTCTCTTCGCAGGCGGACAGTGCATACCTAGAAGCTGAAGGACCCGCCGCCCTCTTTTCCGAGAGTCAGCAGGAGCATGGTCCGCAGCATTGGGGCTTCTGGACCCCCTGGGCGTATCATCAAGCCCAGAGCCCTCAGCAAATTCTCCCACGATTGTTTGTCTCAGAGCACAGGGCTCCGGAGGCTACTTCTTCACGCCCTCCTCCATCCCCTGCGGAAGAGCGGTCGTCCCATCCTCCGGATGCTGAGCTCCCGCAGGAGTCAGAAGCAGTGCTCCAGTCAGAGCCGCCACCAGACCCGCTCCTGCCAGGTCTCTCCTCGTCGTCCTCCCCAGATGAGGTGGTGGCGGGGACGACATCCACCAGTCCCCCCCCGCTGGACCTCAGGGCACACCAGGATCTCCTCAGGCGTGTGGCACAAAATATGAACATCCAGGCTGAGGAGGTCTCAGAGATCGAGGACCCAGTCGTGAGCATACTCTCAGCGGATGCGCCCACTCATGTCGCCCTGCCCTTCATAAGGACCATCCAAGCCAATGCCACCACCATCTGGCAGTCACTGGCTTCCGTTCCCCCCGCTGCTCGGGGTGTGGAGCGTAAATACATGGTCCCTTCGAAGGGCTATGAGTACTTATATGTCCACCTGCCCCCGTGTTCCCTCGTCGTGCAATCTGTGAATGAGAGGGAACGCCATGGCCAACAAGCTCCGGCCCCCAAGTCTAAGGAGGCGAGACGTATGGACCTGCTGGGTCGCAAGGTCTATTCCGCAGGAGCACTGCAGGTGCGGGTCTCCAACCAGCAAGCTCTGCTCAGCCGCTACTCGTACAACACCTGGGTGGCGGCTGATAAATTTAAGGAACTCCTCCCACAAGACGCTCGTCAGGAGTTCGCCGCTCTCCTTGACGAGGGGGAAAAAGGTCGCATGCACTTCCCTACAGGCGGCTTTGAACGCAGCAGACTCGACCGCCAGAACTCTGGCCTCTGGAGTCACTATGCGTCGCATCTCGTGGCTTCAGGTCTCTGGCCTTCCTCCGGAACTCCAATATACCATCCAGGACCTTCTGTTTGAGGGCCAGGGCCTGTTTTTGGACAAGACTGACCCTCGGCTGCAAAGCCTCAAAGATAATAGGGTCATTATGCGTGCCCTAGGGATGCATATGCCGGTAACCCAGCATAGACCATTCAGGCCTCAGCAGCAGCACAGGCCTTACCCCCAACCCAGGCAAAGGCAGGACTTTGCCAGATGGCGAAATAGAAACGGCAGGTGCAGACAATCGGGTAACCAGGGGGGTCAAAGCCAAGGTCCCTCCAAGCCTTCCTCCGGGCCGAAGCCCTCATTTTGAAGATGCGCCCGAGGGCGCTGTACCTGTTCCTTCCACGGATCCATCTCCTCCCTTCTCCAACCGTCTTTCGTTCTTCCTCCCGGCGTGGTCCCAGCTTACTTCAGACCACTGGGTCCTCCGCACGCTGCGGCTTGGATACCACCTGCAGTTTGCTTCGTACTCCTCCGCGCCCCTCCCTCGTCTTTAGGGACCCCTCTCACGAGCAGATCCTCCTCCAGGAGGTGACAACGCTCCTCGACAAAGGGGCCATAGAGGAGTTCCAGAGAACGAGAAGGGCAGGGGGTTTACTCCGTTACTTTCTGATCCCAAGGCCAAGGGAGGTCTCAGACCCATCCTCGACCTACGGAGCTCAACAAATACCTTCAAGTTGAAGTTCCGCATGGTTTCTTGGGGACATTATTCCATCCTGATCCCGGAGACTGGTACGACCGCTCGACATGCAGGACGCTATTTCCATAAGCATCTTCCGCGCCATCGGAGGTTTTCGTCTTGTGCGCCGCACTATCAATCACGGTCCTCTCCGTTCGGTCTCAACGGCGAGAGTGTTTACCAAATGCATGGCGTAGTCGTCGCCTTTCTTCGTGCAGTCGTGTGCAGTGTTCCCACACTCGAGACTGGCTTATCCGGGGACTTCAGAGGACCGAGTCCTCGCGCATCGAATGGTCAGCCGTCTTTCTGAGTCTAGGCCTGATGCTCAACGCAGAGAAGTCCACTCTATCCTACTCAGAGGATAGAGTTTATCGGCGCGTTCTAGACTCCACCATAGCCAGGGCCGTTCTTCCTTGTCACAGTTTCAGGCTTTGACAGCATCATCACAGGCTGCAGGCAGCACCCTTAACTCCATAGCACTTGCCTGACATTTTGGGCCACATGGCGGCCTGCACATTTCGTTACGGTGCACGCTCGACTCCGTCCGGCCCTACAGTCCTGGCTCATCCCTCAGCGCTGTCCGGCCAGGCGTCCTTTAGATAGATTAACGATTCCCAGGACGTCTCCTCTCTCTCCAGTGGTGGTGGATCAGTCCGTCGTGTGTGCAGGGCTTCCGTTCCATCCGCCCCAGCCCTCGCTGTCCCGACGACGGACGCGTCGGACTGGGATGGGGAGCTCACCTAGGTACCGCGGACCCAGGGTCGCTGGTCTTCCCCGAACTCGCCCTCCATATCAACGTCGAGAATTGAGGGCGTCCGCCTTGCTTGTCAAGCGTTCCATCGGCAGATCCAGGGCTCTGTTTGGTTTTTATCGACAACACAACGGCGGTATACTATGTGAACAAGCAGGCGGAACGAGATCTCTCTTCTTTGCGGAGGGCCATGATTGTGGGACTTTTGATAGCCATCGGTTTAGTCACTTCCTTCTTTCCAGGGCTCGGAATACCCTGGCGGATCGTCTACAGCCGGTCCTTTTGCTCCAGAGTGGTCCCTTCGCCCGGATGTCGCCTTTGCGCTCTTCCGAAGGTGGGGGCATCCCCACATGGGCCTTTTTGCATCCGCAGGAACAGGAAGTACCGATGTTTTGCTTTTCAAGGTCGCGAGCCGGGCTCAGTGGCAGATGCCTTTCTGATTCCGTGGGTGACGCACCTCTTTTATGCGTTCTCCGTTCCCGTTGATCCAAGGTCCTTCTGAAGGTGCGCAGGGACAGGGCCGCTTGATTCTGATCGCTCCGGCATGGCCCTGGCAGCATTGTTCTCTCTGCTGCTGGACCTGTCGTGCGGACCCTGTACCTGCCCTTTACCTGGATCTGATCACGCAGACCACGGCGCTTTGTCACCCGGACCTCCAGTCGCTGCACCTTCAGCGTGGCTCCTGCATGGCTGACTAGGTCCGAGTTGCATTGGTCTTCCCAGTGAGGCAGGTACTTCTGGAAGTAGGAAGCCGTCTACGAGGGTGACATACGTAGCCAAATGGAAACGTTTTACGTGCTGGTGCCGGAGAGGCGCTTCCGCACCAATGTTTCCATCCCAATCGTCCTCGATTACCTTTGGTCGCTAAGCAGCAAGGCCTGGCGGTATCCTCTCTGGGTTCACTTAGCGGCTATCCTCCCTTCCACGGGAGCGACGGCCTCTGTCTTCTCACACCGATGGTGGTAGTTCTTAAAGGCTGGAGACGTCTTTACCCCAGTGCCGACCAGCCCTCTGGGATTCAACCTGGTATTGTCCCATCTTATGTCCCCCCTTTGAGCCGCTGGCTACGTGTTCCCTCCTCTACTTGTCCTGGAAGACAGCATTCCTGGTGGCCATCACTTCTGCTAGGCGCGTGTCAGAGCTGCGCGCTCGTGGTGGAGCCGTATACGGTGTTCCATCGGGACAAAGTACACTGAGGCGCACCTGCTTTCTCCAAGTTGTCTCGGCTTTCATGTACCCAGGACAGTATTCTTTCCGAAACCTCATTCGTCTCACAGGGAGCAGATTCACTCCTTAGACTGCGTAGGGCGCTTGCTTTTTATATAGAATGGACCAAACGTTCCGTAATCCACCACAACTTTTTGTCGCCGTAGCTGAGCGAGTTAGGGGTTGCCAGTCTCCTCACAGAGGATTCTCGTGGGTGATGTCTGTTACAGGCGTGTTACGACCTGGCCGTCTCCTTCGGGCCATGTAACTGCGCACTCTACTAGAGCCAGGCATCATGACGGCGTTCCTTGCGCGAGTACCATCAGGAATCTGCAGGCAGCGACTGGTCTCTGTGCACACCTTTGCTACCCATTGCCCTGGTCCAGCAGTCCAGGGATGCCGGCTTTCGGTTCTGCGTGTTGCGCACTGTGACCTCTCCGACCCCACCGCCTAGGTAAGGCTTGGGAACTACTGGATGGATATGAGAATCACTCAAGAAGAAAAGAAGTTACTCACCTTTGTAACTGTTGTTCTTCGAGATGTGTTGCTCATATCCATTCCGACCCGCCTTCTTCTGTCGGAGTAGCCGGCAAGAAGGAACTGAGGAGCGGGCGGGCCGGCAGGGGTTATTTACTCCGCATGGGGGCACTCTAGGGGGCGACCTGCCGGCCCGCTGGAGTTGCTAGGGTAAAAGTCTTCCGACGAACGTGCACGCGCGGCGCATACACCTACTGGAATGTATATGAGCAACACATCTCGAAGAACAACAGTTACAAAGGTGAGTAACCGTGTTTTATCTGCAGTTAACTTAGAGGCTGCAGCCTTTCTTTACTAAAGCTGATCTCACTATGATCACCCATCTCTTTTGTCCTCTCTCATCTGGACAACTTCCATTTACTACTTTGGCATACCTTGGAAGGCAGAATGTGAGATATCCTATCTGCTTATGTGTGAATCAGCAGGAGCATATTAACGTGCAGTGAAATATATCAGTCTCCATCTGCTTCTGAATGAAGTTCAACGTGTTTTAATCTATAAAGGTTCAGTACAATGATTTTCTAGTCGTGGGTCCAGCATTTAAAGTCCTCCAGATGAATGTTGAAGGACTGTCTGCTGCCAAGCAGGAACTTATTGGTGTTCTGGCAAAGGATGTTCTAGCTGACATTTGTGTACAAGAAAATCTCATCATGCTGAATGATGCACACTGGTTTAAGATTACTGGTTTCAATGTTGTCACAGTCTTCATGCAAAACATGGTCGAGTCACGTACACCCATAGTGATATATCAGATGTTGTCCATGTTGAATAATCACCTTTTCGTGACACAAAGTCAGTGGGTTTCAAATCACAAATGTATAAGCCACTGCATGAAACATGGACTTCACATGTTCTCCCAAGGCTTAAGCATGCGGATGTGTATGTTGGCGACTTTAACAGTCATCTCAGCAAGTGGGGTTATGCAACTGCAGACCCAAACGGTGAACAATTGTTGGAGTGGGCAACAAATAATGCTCTCGCACCAGTCCATGATCCTAAGCAGTATGGTATCTTCCATTCAACATGCTGGAATAGGGAATACTGCCCAGACCTTGCTGGGTCACATCATTTGCCAGTCACCCATTAGCCACTGGCATGTACTGTACTTAATGATTTTCCAGATAGCCAACGCTGTCCTCCATTGATTCAGATGGGAATGCGTCTTCCATCTGCCAACTATAAGGAGTGTACCAAAGCTTATATGGAACTTCCGGAAGGCACACTGGGGCTCCTTTACAGAGTACTTAGAATGAAGCGTCATAACCATCTCCAAGGAAGATGCAAACCATTGTTTCTGTTGTGTACTTTTTAAAGCTGCAAGTGCAACAATTCCACATGGCTTCCAACCAGCATACATTCCATGTTTGAATGAGGATTGTGCAGACTTGCTGATGCAGTTTGAGCAGTCAGGTGATCCGGAGATTGCAGACCATTTTACAGAATCACTGGATGCCATTCACTGGACTCAAAGAGAGGAAGCGACAGCGGTGCTTGACTTTACATGGTCAAGTTGGAAGAGCTCTGGAGTTTAATTCGTTGACAAGGTGCGGCTCAAATGCCCATGTACACAAAGCAGGCCCGCAGTTACTCCAAACCAGATCACCAGTCTTCTGTTGAAAGTTGCCAAAGCTCCTGTTGACAGAGTTGTCAAATGCCAGGTACATGATGAAAGGCAACATTTCCTAAGAAGTAATCCTGCTGATAGTAGGATGGAGCCATTCACTAGTCTGGAATTAAATGAAGTGCTAAATGATTTAAAAACTGGTTCAGCTCCTGCATATGATAGATTGCACCTGAATTCATGAAAACTTCTGGGTCCTCACACTCAGGAATGGTTTGTTCAGGTTTCCAACAGACTTCTGCGGGAATTAAGGCTGCCTAGAATCTGGCGCCAAGTGAACATCATTGCCTTGCTGTAACCTGGGAAAGATCCACACTTGCCTTCAAACTATGGACCAATTTCACTTCTGAGCATCTGTTTTAAGGTGCTTGAGTGTCTGATTTCACAAAGAAGGCATATGTGGAAGGCATGCTGGGACTAGAGCAAGCTGTTTTTGCTGTGGTAATGGTACATGTGATCAAGTGCTGGCACTTACAACATTAATCGAAAATGGCTTCCAACATCAGCTGAAGACTTCATTTTTTCTTGAACTGACTGCGGCATACAATATGGTTTGCACATTGGCCTTTTGGTGAAATTGCCCAGAACTAAGCCAAGTTGGTTTGTATGTGCAAAGGCTCTGTTTTTGAGAAATCACCATTTCCATGTGCATACTGGTAACAGAATAAGTACTTGGAGGCACCAGAAGAATGGCCTCCCGCAAGGAACAGTATTATCTCCAACATTATTCAACTTATATTTGAATGACCTACCATATACCAACTCTCGCAAGTTTGTTTATGCAGGCAACATATGCCTTGGCACCCAGTCACACTCCTTTGACATACTTGAAAATGTTTTCAATGCAAATATGGTGGCTATGGCCAATTATTGTAATTGGTGGCACCTGATACCAAGTGGAAGTAAGACTGTGTTAAGTTTATTCCACTTACATTATGCACAAGTGGGCAGACAGCTGAATATAGTTCTCAACAGCCAGCAAATAAAGCATGATTCACACCCAATTCATCTAGGTGTCATGTTGGATAGAATTCTCATATATCAAGATCATCTTACAAAGACCGCAACTAAGGTCAAAATGTGCATCAACCTGCTCGGAAAGTTGGCTGGAACAACATGAGGTGCTCAGGCCCAAACATTACAAATGTCAGCCTTGGCACTCTGTTACTTAGCAGTGGAGTACTTCACTCCAGTATGGGCTCACTTGTCTCACACAAAGATGATCAACATACAACTTAATTCTACTATGCGTATTATTTCAGGCACACTTAAATCTTCTCCTCTACCATGGTTACTGGTTCTCTGCAATATTGCTCCACCCAGTTTTCACAGAGAGGAAAGTGTAGTAAAGCTCATGATGAAATAGTGTGATATACCATAACTACCATTAACTAAAGACTTGTTTAATTCACCACATGGCCATCTGCCCTCATCGCGCCCGCTGTGTATATGTTTACTGGGTGAAGGATTTACGATAGAGGACATGTGGTAAGTTTCATAATCCTTAGAGAAAGTGACAAATAATTATCTTGTCTCATACTCCAATCAATGTCAAGTCTGGGTTTGATGTACCTCAAAGGCAATGGAGCCTTCTCCACTGGTTTGGTACCCGACATGAAATTTGTGCTGCAGCAGAATTTCGATGACATTTTAGAGACAGTCCACTATGTCAACGTTGGCAGCCACAAACCATGGTACACATTGTTGAGGACTGCAAAATGACTCAACTTCCTGGAGGTCTTTGTTCCTTGAACATTGTTGATAAGAATGCTGTGGCTTGACTTGTCCAAATTGCATACAGCAAATAAATAATCTATAAAGTGAAACATGCGCTGGGACCCAGCTATTTCCACAAGTGCTTCTTTCCCTACAAACCACCATAGTAACTGAGGTAAGCTAAGGTACTTTCACTGACATCCTAGATATGCGGTGTTGAGGACATGTGGCGGGATATTTTTATGGGCACGGTTCCTAACTGCAGAACTTGCTTCCTCTAGCAATCTGCCAGAGTGAGTACTGACCTTCAGAGCATAGCGCAAGTGCATAGTGTATTTTAGGTTGAACATTTGATTATGCATCATCTCTGCTAAGGCTTTTCTTATGATAGGTTGTGGAGATACTGATCCTTTCAGTCGTCTGGCATGACAGAGGCATAAAAGTAAAATATTTAACTCTCCAAAAGGATCTGAACTTTGACCTTGCATATCAGTAAAGTTAATGGACTGCATATAGATTTGCCTCATGGTGAAAGATTGGTGCCAACCCCCAAACATTCTAAAGTTGTAAGTCAAGCCCTAACGTATCATGAGATTTTGCAAAATAATAAACCAGGGCTTCTTTTTATTTCCCTTCTGGTTTCTGAGTTTGTATGGATCCGGTTTACAAGCTGTTCTCAAGAGCTATACAGGTTAGAAATTTTTTTAATGAAACCAACATTATCATGTACTTACCATTCCAAAAGCCAAAGCTTTAACGGAAAAAACTATTGTGAGATACATTCAGTGAATGTTTGTACTTGTAAAAGCTTTGCCAATGTAACAATATTGTCCAATCTCTCTTGGTATAGATGCAACTTATACCAGCCATACAGTGCTTTTGCTAGTATATCTAATAAATATTTGGCGAGCAAAATAAATTATACTGCCAAAAAATGTTTGCCAGTATCACTGTATCTACAGCAGGGCTTTTATTGTATAAAGGTGTTGCCACCTCCTAACCCTCTTCTGTCACCCCCTCAACCCCAATCACATTCAACTGCTCTTGCTATACAGGCAAAAGTTTCTAGTACAGAGGGGTCCTTCGGGCCTTAACTGTAGAATAATGAGAATGGAAGAGCATTATAGTGCAGGCAAGTACTGTCTCTAAGGTTCTCATGGCTCACCAATATGCTTCCTAGCTGACCTAATCCACTCAGATTGTAACCTGTCAATCATGTCAACCTAAGTGTTGGTTTAGGGCAGACAACTCACATTTCAATCAGAATAATGAAACTCAGGCTATACTTAGCTATTCCATTTTCCCCTACAGATCCATGAAAACTGAATTCTGACATGAAAGCAGCAAGATTGTGTTCACTGTATGTAGTCTTCAGTCTCCAGAGAGCTACAACATTTCTGCATTGCAGAGGGGAGGTGACACTTCCAAGATTCTCTCTCAGGACTGGGAAATGGACAAAGCACCAAGGCTAAATGTCTATTAATAAAATTAATGAGGGGAGACAAAGGGACTCCTAGGGGATAAGACACTTACTAGATCATCCTACTTCTAGAACAGTAAAAAGTGTAGCCTACCTTTTATCTGCAGCGACTGATTCATTATGAGTTTATAATGAAGCTCTGTAATCAAATGAGAACACCATTTAGTTTGAACTCTTTCCATCCCCCCTTAACTTCCCTTTTCACATTATAGAGTAAAGCTAAGCTTGTCCCTAGAGAATGTCACTCATATCAGCTTTCAACATTTCTGACAGACGGAACATTTTTTCATTTAAAAATGTACAATAAACATATTGGCTCAAAGGGTGAGGGAGTAACTGTAATGTAAAACCTAAGAGTGGATATTATTTAAATAATATTGGGAAGGGAGCAAAAATTGAAAGTAGAATTAAAGAAGACAAATTATTTCAGTAGTTTTAAGACAAGTATGCACGCAGAAGTATAACATAACTCGGGTCACACTGAATGAAACTAGTTTGTGTATTCTGCACTATGAACAAGGATTTATTACTAGCCCAAACCTTTAGCTCAGGGGTGGGCAAACTTTTTGGCCCGAGGGCCACATCTGAGCATAGAAATTGTACGGCGGGCCATGAATGCTCATGAAATTGGGGTTGGGGTGTGGGAGGGGCTGGGGCCAGAAATGAGTTCAGACTGTAGGAGGGGGCTCTCGGCTGGGGAGGGATGCAGGGGGGTGAGGGCTCTGGCTGTGGATGAGAGGTCTGGGGTGTAGGAGGGTGCTCTGGGCTGGGACCAAGGGGTTTGGAGGGCAGGAGGAGGGGATCAGGGCAGGGGGTTGGGGCGTGAAGGGGATAGCGCAGGGTTGCAGGCTCCAGGTACTGCTTACCTCAAGCAGCTCCCAGAAGCAGCAGCAGCATGTCCCCCCTCCTGCTCCTACATGGAGGGGCGGCCAGGCAGCTCTGCTGCCCCAGCTGCAGGCACTGCCCCCACAGCTCCCATGGGCCGGGAACCACACCCCATAGGAGCTGCAGGGGCAGCACTTGGGGGTGGGGGCAGTGTGTGGAGCAGAGCCCCCTGGCTGACCCTATGCATAGGAGTCAAAGGGGGGACATGCTGCTGCTTTCAGGAGCCACCAGAGTGGGGAAAGCCCCAGATTCTGCTCCCCAGCATCCAAGAGCCAGATTAAAACAGCTGGTGGGCCGGATGCAGCCCATAGTTTGCCCACCCCTGATCTAGCTACTTTGACCTCTAAAGAATTTACTGACATTGCCATGAATGTAAAGTAATTTTTGGTTGTCCAGGTACAACAAGCTTTGAACTGTTTTGTTGATTTTCCCATGGTTGTAAACCTCTTGTAAACCAGCTGTGCTCTATATTAACAAGTCTGACATACTGATGCTTTTTCCTACATCTCTTATTGACAATATACCCCAACCCTGATCTGGAGAAACAATCAATAAGACAGAGGGCACATTCTCCCTTCAAAGATTCAGTTGACAGCTTCTCTCAAGGATGACAGGAATGCTGATTTAAATGGTATTTTTGTAAAGTTGTCATAGTATAATTCCTCAATCTGAACTTTAGAGTTCAAATATGAGGTACTAGCATAAATTCCTCTAAGCTTAATTACCAGCTTAGATCTGATAGCGCTGCCACCAGCCAGATTCCAGTGTCTGGTGCACTCTGGTCTCCCCAAAACCTTCCCTGGGGGACCCCAAGACTCAGATGCCCTGCCTCTACACCAAAGGGAAATAACCCACTTCCCTTCTCCCTCTTTACCTCCTCCTCCTTTTCCCTCCCACCAATTCCCTGGTGAGCTGCAGGCTCAATCCCCCTTGAGTCCCCACTAGGAAAAAATCCAACAGGTCTTAAAAAGAAAGCTTTCTATAAAAAGAAAGAAAAAGAATAAAAATGGTCTCTGTATCAAGATGACAATATATAGGGTCAATTGCTTAAAAAAACATGAATAAACAGCCTTATTCAAAAAGAAATACAATTTAAAACATTCCAGCAACTACACATATGTAAATACAAAAAAAAAATATAAGCCTATTGTTTTTCTACCATTTTACTCACAACTTGGAGAACAGAAAGATTAGAAAGAGGCTGAAAGGTAGGAGATCCTCTCTCAGAGCCGAGAGAGCACTAGACCTGAACAAAGAACCCGCACCCAAAAACTTCCCTCCCTGAGCTTTGAAAAATCCGGTTTCCTGATTGGTCCTCTGGTCAGGTGTTTGGTTCCCTTTGTTAACCCTTTACAGGCAAAAGAAACATTAACCCTTAGCTATCTGTTTATGACAAAAGTCAACACTTGTCCAGTAGAAACTAAACTTGCGATCACACCAGCTCATTTCAGATGTACTACTATGTATCTATCCCCCAGTAAACTGAAGTGGTGGCCTACTAGCTGTGAAAGACTATTTCATTGCCTTTCCCCAAGCTATCCAGTCGCCTATGCATTTTCAAGCTTTGGAGTCAGTAACTGACCAGATTTGTCTTTGAGCTTTTGTTAGCCTCACAGTCAAAATCATTAGAATTCCCTTCTTATATCCTTTGTTATAGTCTAAGTGTTAGAAAATATTTCCTAACAATTTCAAAACAAAATTCTTATGAAAAGCACAAGGAATGGAAGGCCTAAGCAAATGGCATCAGGGACCTCTTTAAAGAGATGACATGGAAGAAGAAATGTGGGGGTATAAAAGCAAAGTTTTGCAGAAGCAAAACCTACATTCATTGTAATTAATTCACAAATGAGCATGTTTGAGGAAAAAGAGATCAAAGATGACTCAACTTGGAGTGACAACTCTCCCATCTCTCATCTAGTGCTTTCAGAATCTATATAAAGTTGTACATGGAAAGTCACCTCACCTTTGTTTTCTCTTTTGAGATACTCAATTTCCTCATGAAGCTTCATTAGGGTCTCAGCATGCTGCTGCTGTAGGAACTTCAGGCTTCTCTCCAAATCCATGACTAGGTTATGTGGGTCTTTTTTCCAGGCTTCAACAGATTGGGACTGAGAATGAAGCTGAGGTCCCTGGTTATTCTGGATGCCAAGTTGAAGACTGCTTGATTTATCCAGTCGTCCTACTCTTGACCACTGTGGTAGGTTCCCCAGTGAAGGGAAACTGGTATTATTCATCTTCAAAGGTCCTGATACGAAAGTTGTTTTCAGGCTAGGGTTACGTGGGCAGCCTACAGCTTCTCAGTAAAGTAGCTGAGGAAATGCCACTGAAGTCGAACAAGGGTCAATGACCATGTTTAATGTGCTTCAGTCTCTATGAGGTCTGGCCCTGTATGTGCCTTGTACCCCTGGCATGCAAATGTGTCTTCACTATGGCATCATGGGTTTGGGGGGGTGTCTCCTCAGGACTTCGCTCTGAGAGCGGGGCTTGTGTTCACTGTCTCTGACAGAGGAGGTGGACTATGGCTCTGTGTACCTTTGCTTGGGCCTCTACTCTATGTAACTTGCCCTCACAGGAGAATGGGGATGGGGCAGGTATCACTACCCAAAGCCTCCTCACGGTCACCAGCCATTCCTGCACATGGCCCTCAAATTTACAACTGCCAACCTAGAATGGGGGGAGGAGAGAACAAGAATGTGAGCTTAGTCAGCAGGCTAGAATTGGAACCCCCCCTTCGCACCACACACACACACACCCAGCTCAGACACCTCCTTCCCCCTCCCTTCTCAGCCCACCACACACCCTGGACCCAGCCATTCACACACACACACCCTGGGCTCAGCCCCTCCCCTACACACACACATCCTGGGCCCAGGCCCCCCTCCTCTTTGGGCTCAGCCCCCCTACACACACCATGGGCTCAGCCACGCCCCCCCCCATCCTGGCTTGAGCCGCCCCCATCCAGACAAACACGCCCTGGGCGCAGCCACGCCTCTACTCCCCCACGCTAAGGCTCAAACACCCCCGCCCGCCACCTCAGCCAGCCCCGCACCTGTAGCCCCAGGTTCCAACCCACCAGCTCCTCCCCCAAGCCCGCTGGTGGACGTAGCCTCCCCTCACCCTCTCCACGCGGCCCGGGCTCCTCTCTCCGCTCCGCTCGCCTCAGGGCCGGCGCCTGCTGTCAACGTTCCCATGGAGACCGGCGCACTCCACAGCGCCGGCCCGCGCATCGCCACTCTCAGAATGGTCTCGTCCGGGGGGGCGGGGGCGCTGGGTGGTATCACCCACCTGGGACGAGGCAGGCACTGGGCTCCTCCTGCCGAACGGCGGCTCGGCCCGTTGGGGCGAGGGGGGCGCGGTGGTAGCTGGCGCTGCCCCCCCCCCTCCGGAAGCAAAGCACGCGCATGGAGCGGGGAGGCGGCCCGCACACGGTCTGCACGGAGAGCCTGCCCGCCCCCTGCCGGAGCAGGGTCCCCGTGCAAGGCAGCAGGCGGGGCCCGGTCCTAGCTGTTCAGACAGACCGAGGCTTTGAACTGGCACTCGGGACCTGGGGCTTGAGGAGCAGGGAGGCGAGGGGCTGCTAGCAGAAGCCCTGCTCAGCACGTGGCATGGGGACACTACCCCCTGCACTGCCAGGGGAAGGGCCTAGCAGCACTTGGGCACTAATGCACCATAGCACATACATCCTGTTAGCAGAGACTCTAAAGCCAGAAGGGATCAGCAAGATCTAGTGTGACCTCCTGCACATTGCAAGCCACAGAACCTCCCCCATCCATTCCTGTAGCAGTCCCATAACCTCTGGCAGAGTAACTTAGTCCTCAAATCTTGATTTAATGACTTAAAGTTACAAGAGACTCTAATAAGTTCAAACTAGCAAAGGAACCACCCTGCAAAGGAAAGTTTACAAAAAAAAACTCCAGGCTGTCTACCACTCTGACTTGGGAAAAAAAATTCCTTCCCCATCCCACAGTACGATCAGTTAGAATCTGATGATAGGGGCTACAGCCACCAGCCAGACACCTGGGAAATAATTCTCTGTAGTAAATCAGAGCCTTCCCCTGGTCTATGGCAATAGGAGATATTTGCTAATAGCAGTTGCAGATAGTCTTGTGCCATTATAGGCAATCTCCTCCTACCATCTCCTTCATAAAACTTACTAAGCTCAGTCTTAAAACAAGTTACTTCTGGGACTGCCTTCCAACTGGAAAGGTGGAGGGACTTCTCTGATGGTTAGAAACCATTCTTCACTATTGTCTGCCCATTGCATTACAGCTAAATGCCCTGCCATCTTGGGCTAAGAATGGCAGTATTTGAGAACAAGGGGATCAATGCTGCCTTGACAGGGAAAAAGATCAGACCTCCCAAAGGTTTTTCCAGGTCAGCTTATGGTGAAAGAAAGTCTACATTTCTAATTCTGCTTTTGCTGTCCAGCTTCACCTCTTCTGTACCACTTTTAAAAGATATGTTGGTGAATTTCATGCTCAGCCATAAAAGCGTAGTGCTTACACAAAGCTATCTGCACCAGTACTGTGTTACTCCAAGTCACCTGGTGCAGAAGCCAGCAATCGTGACAATGTGATTTGGATGTGACAATGGACAAGTGTTATTTATACAGGCTCGTAGGTGAGCAAGATGCTTTACAAATAAAATGAAAAGTGACAAATCTCTGCCCAAAGGATATTACATGGTACCTTACATCTCACTACTGCAAGGTGTGTTTAATCCTTTACACCACAAGTGCCACAACTGCACCTTGGCAGCAGTGTATTTCAGGGGAGAGCAGGTTAAACTAATTGATTCCTTAAGCATGTTTTCTGTTTAAACGAAGCTCAATTTACTTTGGTTTAGTTGGTGACTCTTTTCTTCCTGGGAAGGTAGCACATTTATTAAAGAATGAAACTTGAGAGATTTTGAACCCAGGACTACAAATCAGAGGCCTAAACATACTACTTTTTTGCCATCTACCAGAACAAACTGCAGTACTAGAAAGAAACGGACAAAATCTTATTGAAAATAAATGCATAGTACAGTACTCACTATTTCGTTTACACACACTGCAACACAGTCCTGCTCAAAAAGAAGGTTTAACACAAAAACACACCAGGAGACTTTGCTTTAAAAATAAATCAAGCGAGCACTTTAATTTACACACGCATTTTCAAAAGAAGAAACTTGTACCACAAAGAGAAATTTGATTGAACAAGATGACAGAAGGGTTCACTGGATTTGGTAAACATAAGCTGGAAATGCAGTTATCAGGAAACATGGAAAAATAGTTTGGGTGCTGCCAAAAATTTATGAATTCTAATGTATTAGAAAGCTCCTAATCTAGAGCCAAATGTTAGCTGTTTTCCAAACACATATCTATTAAATGCATACATATAGGTAAGAGAAAACTGAACACACTTATTCCACTTAATGCAAATTACGTGCTCCTTACATCTCACTACTGCAAGGTGTATTTAATCCCTTACACCACAAGTGCCACAACTGCACCTGACAGCAGTGTATTTCAGGGAAGCGCAGGTTAAACTAACTGATTCCTTAAAAATGTTTGTTTAAACAAAGAAGCTCAATTTACTTTGGTTTAGTTGGTGACTCTTTTCTAAAGTAGTTTGTTGCTGGGAAGGTAGACCACTTGCTAAAGAAGTAGTGAGGGCAGAGAAGGAACCCATTTTATGGTGGGTAGACAAAAATCTAGTCACAGCTCAAGTTCTAGAGAAAATGTTAAAAAATATAATTTCCTTTCTACAACCAAGTGTCAGTACCACAGAATGTTACAGTTTGATAGTTTTTATACTACAGTGTGTGGAGTGACTGATTTATTCACATAGGCGCTAATGGCAGTCACAGTAGGAATGCTGGACCAATGGCAGCAGGGGATACCCAGAAAACTAGAACTTTAGTTTAGATGAATGCTAAATTCTCTCCTTTAGCACATGACTCATGGGTTGTTGTTGCCAAGTTAAATGGTAGAAGAATCAACTCCCAGAGTTCCTCATTTTGAAAAGACAGGGACCAGTGAAGACAACAAGTAGGTATTGGTTCAGAAAAGGGAATGCAGAGTTAGCCTCTGTGCTAAGCTATGGGATTCCTGCCCCCACCTCTTCCTCCTTTCCTGGTACTTTCAAATATTTATAATGCAATTTTTTGCAAATTAAAGCAATCATATGTAGCTGGCAACAAGATGCAACTCCCTTCTCCTCTTTCTGAGCCAAACCATTATTACCTATTTCCCCCAGATTTCTTTTGAGTAATTTAAGCCAAAAACTTGTTTATTTTTTGTCCTACTGATTTTTTGGGATTCAGCATTGTGTACAGAACTCATGATTTGTGGCTACTATTGCCTTTGTCACACTGAAAGCCCCCTCCCCAGCAACATGATATAAAACCTGCAGAAAGAAGTTCAAATGGCCAATTCCCACATGAAATGGTAAAAGTGAAAAGCTGCACTATGGATACATTGCCAAATCTAGAGCTGTTTCTATGTGCAGTTTCCCACAGCTACTCTGGGCTGTTCATTTCAGCTCCATAATCATTGGTGGCTGTTCCCCAAACCACAAGCAGGCTCTCTCATCCTGTACATTCAGTAAACTGTGTAGAAAAGACAGTTTGTCAAAACAGAATTTACATAGATTACAGTGGCTTCTACAACCACAAACTTATCCCTCTGGCTCAACGTTAATATAAAAAAAAGCACACTTAAAAGTTTTGAAGTGATCCTTTGCTGAAGGCTTTTAATCACAAAGCACTGTACTTTTATCCTTAAAGAGTTCGTTTTACAGTGTACACTGAAGGGAAAAATTAGTGTTGATGAGGTTTCCACCTTTCAGTGAAGAAAGTCATTACTATTGCATAAAGAAAATAGCCAAGGAGAATAATGAACGTGCAGGCCAGTGGTCCAATGCAGAACCAAGATGCAATGAAGTATATCATGAACAAAGAAAGAAGAGTCCTGTAGCTAGCCAGAAATCTCAGACTGATCCTTGGTCGCCGAGAACATCCTGACCTTTGTTTCAGTGCTGGGCTGTGCCTGCTCTTCTCTACAAAAAACGGATTGGTAAGATGATAGCGACACAACCTGCCAATAAAGTCTTCCCTGGAGCAGAGAATCTCCATTTGATCAGCAAACTAAGATAAGAAAAACAGTCAGTAACAGAACAAGAAAAATGTAAACAAAAGTTAAAATGTGGATTTTAAGTTCACACTGAAAAATTGTTGCTTTTATGTTTTGGTTTGTGTTAAGGGGACAGGAAAGAGGATTATAGCAATTATAACTCAAAATTCATGTGTCTTTCAAAAGTTAGAATTGTTCCAACACAAATTTACATTTGTACTGTAGTAATTCTGCTAATTTACTATGAGCGGTACAAAGCGCTAAACCAACAGAAGGAAATCTGGAACAACAGTGGTGTATACATATGATGTCAGGATACGGTGGAGAGAGGATTAACCATCAAGTTGCAAGACAGAGCTTAAAGGAGTGAGAGACAGGAGGAAAGAAAGAATAAAAGGGTTTGGTTGGATTAACCCTTTTCCTGCTTATTTTGACAACTAGGGAAACAGAGTGTTCTTTCATTATGCTTGTATATGCTAATATGATCCTGTGAAGGATATTCCTTCTACCTCATCTACCATGAACAACACATTTCAGTGTACTGTTTCTGATTTAGAGAGAATGTTGTGACATTTACAAATCTTGAGCAATAGGGAAGAAAAGTGATTCCAGGCTGGAAGAAGAGCCCTATGGAATATTTGCAAACTCATGCAGAAGTCATATTAATGGCAAGAGTACAAAGCAAGTGTGTAAGTTGTACATTGACACAGGTCAGAGGGAGAATAGGAATATGCAACTGAAAAAGAGAAAGACAACTTCTCATTGCACTTACCCTTTGATTAATTCCTGAGGATAACTGGAACAACAGTCGCACTAGAGTAGCATTTTCATAACTTCTAATGGGTTGAAGATCAGTATCTCCTTGGTATTCTATCTCAAACCGCCGTAAGCCATTTATGATCTAGGAACAGGAAAGGAAATAATGTACTTTATAGCTCAAATTTGAATTGCATACAGACTGGTATCTCTCCTCCCAGCCCTGACAAGCTATTTATTTTGATGTCCAGGCATACACTCTGCTTTCTTAAACAGAAGCTCTACAAGTATTGGTCTGGAAGCTTTTCCCTCTTACCTGATACCTGCCAAGAGGCGTAAGAATTAGTCCATCCTCACTCTCAATGCAGTCTGGAAGTTTCTTCTTTCCATTCTCATCCTGAGCTGCTCCACAATTCATAATCATTTGGGTCAGCTGGGCTTCATTCAACTAGTCAAAAAACAATTTCTTCATAATTAATCAGTTTTACGACCTTTTTCTGTTCCACCTATTTCCCTGTTCACCAGCTCCTGTGCAGCCCTTGAGAACCACATAGCCAATGACTGACAACAGAACAGGTACTGAAAACAACCTATTTACCAGTCTACAAAAGAAATAATTTTTAAAAAAGCGACTACATTCTTAATTGTTTTCATCAGGTGGCAAGATCTGGCAGACAGAAGTATTATTCGCTCAGTACATCCTAGTCTTCCCATAGCTGTTGCTTAGTTCTATCTTCTTCCAGCCATGTGCAAGTGAACTTGTGTAAAATCTCTTTGCTTCCTTTCAGCTTAATGAGAGAAGCAGCCATCTTCTAGTATCTTCTATTAGCTTTATCACTTTTGCATTTCTACAGCATCTTTCATTAGAAAAATCTTAAAAGTGCTTTAAAAACAGTAAGCCATAAAATGCCCCTTGTAAGTAGGAAAAATATGGGATTTTTCTAAGTGGCTGCTTATTGTGGGTGCCTAGTTTAACATGGCTTGGGATCAGTATTCCCTCTAATTTTTTATGTCCGTGTGCAGAATGAATTTTGTTTTGTGCACCAATATAGAGGTGATGTGTGACATATCACCTTCATATTGGTGCACATAACAAAATTCATGTGGTGGAGGTGGGGCCGAAGGGTTCAGAATGTGGGAGGGGGCTTGAGGCTGAGGCAGAGGGTTGGGTGTGGGGGAGGGGAAGTGAGGGCTCTGGGGTGGGGCTAAGGATGAGGGGTTTGGGGTGTAGGAGGGTGCTTCGGGCTGGGACAGAGGGTTGGGTGCAGGGGGTGAGGGCTCTGGCTAGGGGAGAAGGCTCTGGGGTGGGTCCAGGGATGAGGGGTTTGGGGTGCAGGCTACGTCAGGGCTGCGGTGGGGAGAGAGGACACTCCCAGCTCTCTCTCACTGCAACAGCTCAGGGCCCCTGCACGGGGCTTAATATCCAGCTGCGTGGCCACACAGCTTAGAGGGAACTTAGCTTGGGATTGATATTTTCAACTGCACAGCACCCGCAACTTTAGCAATAGTCAAGAGGTTTACAGGCGCTCAGCACCCCTGGGAAAAAAATTAATTCTAAGGTGTCTCAAGATGGGCACCAAAAATTGAGGTACTCAAAATGAGTGTCCACTTTTGAAATGTTGGTGTACATGACTCGCCAATGATCACACTGCAAGTAAGTGAGAAAGCTGGAAGAAGACTGCAGGAATCCTGACTCCCATTCATGCTACTTCCCAGTGACAGCACTTGGGAGGAAGTTACATACTCGAAAGATCTGGCATAGGTACTCCTGTGCCTTCTCCAAATATTCATCTGTTTTCTTGATGCTGTCTTGCCCAATCTCATCTAGGTCATTTCCTGTATAGGAACCATTCATGTCAGAAGGGCTGAACCTAAACCAGGATAGGAAGGACTGACTAGCCATGGTCTCTGCAGAGTGGTCTGATATGGATTTTGCTGTTTGCTGGGCCTGGCCTATTAACTGGGCCAATCTTAATACCTGAAAAATAAAAGACAGGCAGATGACTAAATAATGCAATCAAATAAAGTCAGTAATAAGCACCAGCATGTGAATACAAGTCTGCCTGGTGACTTGTCAGTCAGAACAGAATCAGCACATTCATTCCCTTGGCTGACATGGACTTGTGCTGGTAGTAGTCATGTGCTCCAACTCCATAGAATAAAGGAAATTACTCAGCTGGGGCATTCAGAGGAATGCAAGTGCCCCTCTGTTTCCTTTGAGATGCATCTTCCTTCAGTTCACTAGCCTGCTACTTAGGGAGAGACTCTCTCCCTCTGCTACACCATTTTTAACTGGCTTGCTGCTGGGTATTGATTATTAACACTATGAATCAGAAATACCCACAGTCATTGTTGAGAGATGAAACAAGCACATGCCCATACCAGATTGCTCCAAAGCTGCAACTCCAGTCCACCCCACCCTTCAAGACTGGAAAGCAGTCTGTACATTTCTATTTTCACCCTTGTTATGGACCTTTCAAACAGATTCTATAACCACCACCAACTCCTGATTCACCCCCTACTTTTAAAGGGCTTAAATTTCTCCCCCCCTTACGTGATGGAGCAGATATTCAGTATGAAGACATACCCCTCACAACAGCAATAAAGGGGCTTACACAGAGCAAGTAAGCAAGGTCATTGCTTACCAAATTTCTGACTTCTGGACCAAACATCTGCTTGTACTGGGACTCCTGTCCTTCCAGGCAGTAAACATGACTCTTCACCTTAAATGAGGCATCTGTGATTGTTGGAGGCCATGATGACAAGAAGTTCCCACCAAGAGTGGGGGTCATGAAAATTCGGTGTTGACGGTGAGGGATAACAAGTTCTGGCTCCAGGAACAACTGCTCTCCTAGAATTTGGGATAAGATGATGTGGGGTGGAGAAAACCAGGTTACACCTTCCTCTGATTTGGGGATCTAGCAATATAATTTTTTAATCACTCATTGTAACAAGGTTGCGAGGTTATTTGAGGGGAGGAGAAGAAGGGCAGGGCCCTAGTTATTAGTTCAAGTCCACAATCTGAGGACTTCAATAACTCAGACATAGGTTAGGGGTTTGTTACAAGAATGGGTGGGTGAGATTCTGTGGCCTGCATTGTGCAGGAGGTCACACTAGATGATCATAATGGTCCCTTCTGACCTTAAAGTCTATGAGTCTAAGTTTTCCACTGAATATTCACTCATACAGCAGAAAGAGCTTTCACTATTACAATGGTGCATTTAAGTCTATGTAGACATAGTACTTCTAGGCCATGATTGGTTGTTGGAAAGGATATTATGGTCCCTATACCTGCCCAGCTGAGCATGTTCCAGCACCTGAAATTTTTGTTGCACGCCTAAACCCTCTTGTGCGCCGCCCCCCCCCCCCCCCCAACACACGCCCTACTGTACCCCAGGCCTCTCAATATGCAGCTTTCAGGACACTTTGAACTGATATCTAGAACTTGGAGTGCAAGTTCTTGCTGACTTGCCATCTTGCTGAAGTCTGAGTAAATATAAAATTTCTGTAGGACATTACAAAGTTTTAATTCTGAGTTATTTAATAACCAAAACAGCACAGAACAATAAGGAGGTTGTAAAAGACAAGGAGTTTCTGTTTACTAAAAATGCCCAGCATCGTGGGTTTTTTTGTGTTAGTTAGAACAAATAGGAATGAGTGAGACTGATGAATGGAAATTAGAAAAAAAATAAGAAAAACTTGTATGAAACCAATACTGTAAATAGAAGCAAAGACATCAGGTCTCTGAACTTCAATGTCACATGAGGCAGACATCGAATCCTCCAATTCACATTTCTCCATGCTTCTGGGGCAAAAGAGTTGCCATGGGACAGAGCAGTGCAGAACACTGCAAGGAGAGAACATGGTATTCAGTTACCTTTCTGGATCATTTCAGCTAGGTTGGGCTGAGCAAAGACCTTGGCTACTCGGAACACCATCAGGGCATTTTTAGCGCTGACCAAATCGGTGCGGAGAGCTCGGTTCAGAAAGCCTACAAATAGCTTGGTGTACATCAGTAGGTTCTCTTGAATGAAGGGAGCCCTATCAAAGTAACAATGGGTTTGTGAATGTTAATATTGTGAATATATTAAAATAAGGAATAAGTATATTCAGTCTGCCAAATAAATAATCCCACAGAATATATTTTAGACCATCAACTGGAATGATCTCATCCTTTCCATTTCTCTCACACACACAAAAATGTCCCTCGAACATCCCTCCTTACTCAAGCGTTTTTAGGTACCAGTAACAATCTCTGACTTTGTGCTGGCAGATATCTAGTTGCATAGATGTGCAATGGAAGGACTTCAGAGGCAAGCTGAAGCCTGAAGTGTGGTTTCTATCACTGTCTCCTGCACAAGTGTCCAGGAACCAGAGAAACTTGTGCTGCCTCTTCATGAAACCCAACCTCACCACTGAATGGATTGTGCCACTATACGCCTTAGGGAAGGAGGAGATGCCTCCAAACAGTTGGTCAAGTCAACACACAGTCAATTTGTGGAACTCGTTGACAGGGGATGTTGTTGTAAAGGCCAAAACTATAACAGGGTTAAAAAAAGAATTAGATAAATTCGTGGAGGATAGTCTACAAAGCAAGATGGTCAGGGATGCAAAACCATGCTCTGGATGTCCAAGCCACTGATTGCCAGAAGCTGGGAGTGGACGACAGGGGATGGATCATTCGATGACCGCCTGTTCTGTTCATTCCCGCTGAAGCACCTGGCATTAGCCACTGTCAGAAGACAGGATACTGGGCTAGATGGACTTTTGGTCTGACCCAGCATGGCTGTTCTTATGACCCAGGATTTTGGATGCAGCACAATGCAATGAGCAATGTAGTTTGTAACATTGGAGCCACCTGGGGGCGTTTTGCTGAACATGGGAGAGATGGTGAAGTAAAGGGAAAGACACCAAGGAGTCCAAACAGAGGAAACAATGACCAGGGTTTATGCTTATCAATACAGCTTTAAGTCAAATAAATACTTTTACCCACGTCAGGGTGACGGATATGCTATCTTTGTTCTTCCTCAGCAGGAAGGCTAATCTGGCACCTGCTGTATGAAGAAAGCTACTTAGACTAACAAGTCAGGAGGAACTGAATGGGGTAAACTAGGAAAACAGATCTCAACCTTTTCCATTCTGTGACCCCACCTCCCGATAAAGAAAGAGGGTGCTTGGTCACAATTCCACAGTTCAGTATCCATGAACTGGATGCTTACAAGGAACAACATTTAAAACTCTGTCCTTGAGATTTTCATATGCAAAATTCTAACAGTTAATAGATGCCATCTGCTGAAGCCAGGATTAGAGTGAGCTGCAGATTCTGCTCAGGAATAATCCTATGTTTACCATTTCTCTGATACACTGCGAGGCTGAAGCTCTGCACTCTGAAGTGGTTTCTCAGGAGCATATCTCCAGGGCTGCAAGTAGCTTAACCACATCTCCAGGACCTGAAGCAAAACCACAACAACATAAAAATCAATTCAATTGAAGAAGGAAGATTTTGCTTGGTTTTCCTAAGTCCCGTGGACAATGACACCCACTTTCTTAATGCCAACAAAAGGCTTAAGGAATTAAAATATCTTGCAAAAGTCTCAGCCCTGAAGAGTAAGTCTTTAGTGATCATGTGCCCTTGCATCAGAGTTGAAGAGAACTAGATGCTTAGTAAAAATCCATTAACAAAATGCCTGGTTGTATTGAACAAGCAGCTCACCCTCTACAATAACAGTCAGATGAAAGAGTGCTCAAGTGGCTGCCATGGAAAGGAAGATGCATCCACCAATCAAACTGATGTACTAGTATTGGTGTATGCAGTGTTGGACCCAGGATATTAGAAACAAGGTGGATGAGATAATATCTCGTATTGACCAAACTCTGTTGGTGAGAGAGACAAGCTTTCATGCTTACACAGTGCTCTTCTTCAGGTCTAGGAAACGTACTTAGGCCAGGTCTACACTACAGAGTTAGGTCAACATAAGTCAACTTACGTCAACCTCACTCTGTAAATGTCTGCAAATTTACAGCATTGCTCCCGCCGATACTGACCAGTGGCAGAGTCTGGTGATGCTTTGAGTTGGTGTGTCCTGGTCTGTTGGGAGCTTGCTTCTGATGATGAGCTTGGAGAGGTTGGGAGGGTTGTTTGAAGGCCAGGAGAGGGGGTTCAGGAAAGATTTCGTTCAGGGTGGGGTCCTCATCAAGTATGGGTTGTAGTTGTTTGATGATACCCCGTACGGGTTCCAGTGTGGGATGGTAGGAAACAACTGGGGGTGTGCGGTTGGAGGGGGGGTTATTTCTGTATTGAAACAAGTTCTCTCATGGTATTTGGGTGGCCTGTTCTATGACAGGATCTACTTCTCTGGTGAAGTGCAGTTATTTAGACAGTTTTGACCGTGTTAAGGTATACATCCTGGACTTTCTCCTCTGAGCATATTCTGTGGTATTTGAGTGCCTGGCTGTAGATAACAGATTTCTTGGTGTGTTTGGGATGATTACTGCATCTATGAAAGTAGGTATGGTGATCCGTGAGAAGTTGTGGTGCAAATCTATGACAGTGTGTCTGTCCAGAGGATGAAAATATCATCAATGTATCTCAGATACATTTTTAGTTTCATAGTGCATTTGTCCAGAAATTCTTCAAGGTGGCCCATGAAGAGGCTGGCATATTGGGAAGCCATTCTAGTACCCCTGGCTGTTCTGGAAGTGTAAAATTGTTATGGGCGAGGATGAAATCAATGAGTTCAGCAATATGTTTAGGTTGGATATCTGCAGATTGTCCATTGTTTTGTAAATATCTGAAGCAGGCAGCTATGTCATCATTGTGAAGAATGTTGGTGTACAGTGACATAACATCCCGTTGGCAAGGATGATGTTCTGAGGGAGGTTGTTAATATTGCAGAGTTTGCGGAAGAGGTTGGGTGTATCTTGAAGGAAGCTGGCCCTTTGCTTGGTGAGTGGTTTGAGGATGGTTTCTATAAGTCCCAATATTCCTTCCGTGAGAGTGCCATGGCCAGATATGATGGGTGTGCCTGGGTTCCCTTGTTTGTGTACTTTGGGAAGCACGTAGAAAGTTTCTGAAGAGGGTTCTTGGGGGATGAGTTTGTAGAGTTTCTCTTGAAGTTGTCTGGGGAAGGATTTGATGGGTAAATTGTTTTGTGGGATCTTCTCTGAGTTCTTTATAACCGGTGGTGTCAGAGAGTTGTTGGTTGGCCACGTTAATGTAGTCATCGCACTTGAAGATTGTGTTATTATTCTGACATTTAATATCATTCACTGAAGCACCACATAGTCTAGTGAGACACATGGAGGATGGGCTGAATAGAATTTTGTATTAATGCTTTTTCAGTCCTTCTTCTCATGCAAGAAACTACTAGGCAACAGGAGGTGAAATCTTGGCCCCACTGAAGTCCGTGACAACTTTGACTTCAGTTGAATTAAGATTTCACCCCAAGAAGATTCCCAATGGTCTATTCTGTCCTATCTCTGCCAAACATGGCAACATAACTAACCCAGCCATCTCATTTCCCTGAAATAGGAGGAATGTATATTTAAAACATCTTGATATAAGAAATTAAAGCCATACTTCTTCTCCTAGTCTGGTTAGTTACAACAAGATTAGAGTGTATTATTAGATAGGCCAAATTTATCCATAAACATACAGGTTCTCTGTAGTAAGAATAGCTTGTTCTCAACTTGTAGTCATTTCCATAAAGGGAAAGAGAAATGAACTACCGCAACCTAGTTTCACCAGTATCTAAAAATTCCCCTTCCCATACCTTTACTACACGTCATTTCTAACTCTAGTCTTAAGTGTTTATTTCCCTCCTCCTGAGGAAAAAAAAATCATGAACAGTGAACAGTTCTACAAAAACAGTAGTTTTACCACTGCATCTGGCCCAGTGTTTTATTAACTAACTCTGATTTTGTATGAACTCAGCAGAAATAAAGGTTGGTACATACAGCTCTGAAAGAGGCATCCAGAGGCCAGTGACCAAAGCAATGCTGCAGGAAGATATAGAGCTTCTGCTGGACAAACCGAGGAATCACAACTCTGCAATGAGATTCAGACACAAAGACACATGTATAAACAAATAATAGATGATAAAGTACTATCTCAAACATTTAATACAGAAGTAACAAGTTTTGATAGGTTCTTTCTCAACTGAAGGAGGAGCCGATGATTTGAATATGTCTGAAAAGTTCTAATAGTGATGCGCACAACTTGCTATTCCAGGGCCAAATGCAACCCAAGTGCCTCTAAGAAGCCTGCCCAGTGTTCTCAGCTGGAATTTCTCTCTGGTGCAGTTTCAGTAACACAACTTTTCTTCCACCCAATACTGATCTGCACATGTCTTTTTCAGAGATACATACAGAAGTTATTTTTGCACCAGTCTGACTGCTCTTCTAAACTGGCTTCAACTTCCCTCTGTTCTCAGAACAAACACTAGCACCTTTAAAGCAGTTTGATCCCCTCCCCCTTTTTTAAAAAAGCTGAAGCATTTTCCATTGTGGATTGGGAGCAACTACTTCCTTCTTCCCTATTCTGATCTGGACTCCAGCCCAAAGTGCATGAGGAGTGTAAAAGTGGGCTCTCTCATCCTCCTCATAATGCAATTTCAAGCTCTCAACAAAAGCAAAATTGCCAAGGTATGTATTAATTAGTGCTTTGCATGCTCGAAAGGCAGTCTGACATATACCTACCTCTTGAATTCCTCCAATGGGCTGGCTGTATGGGAATGGGCTGAGGGTGAGAGAGGCTCTGGTTTCAGACTGTTGGCAAAAGCATGCAGATGCTTCACAAGAAGTCTTATCACTAACACATGCTCTTCTGTGGGTTTAAATGACTCCTAGATTTAAAGCAATAGGCAGAAAGATAAGTTTTGCTTGTTAAACCTCTATGAGGGAGCTTAGCACAAAGATATTTTCACATCAGACATTTAAACAGAACAGGAGTGTCCCTACCTGTTTAGTTCTGCATCACCCAATTTGAACAAATTATCTCCCCAAGTGAACAAGTTGCATCACAGCTCTGCCTTCAACAGCTCACTAACAAATTTTCCACTCCATGCATCTGATGACCTGGGTTTTAGCCCATGAAAGCTTATGCCCACATAAATTTGTTAGTCTCTAAGGTGCCACAAGGACTCCCCGTTGTCTTAACAAATACCTGTGAGGCTTCTTTTAGTCAGTGTGATTACAGGAGAAAGGGGTTTATAGTCTTTTTGTTTCAAGTTATAGTAACCCCCTAGAGAGTAGTAACAGAACATCACTAAGATTTACTTTAATTTACCCTCTCTCAGGAAAAAATAAGAATATCCATTCTTTTATTTATTTTTTATTATTAATTATTATTATTATTGTTATTATTATAAAAGTGTCTGCTGTCGGTAACACAACAGAACCATTATTATGCTCTCAGCTCACTTTCTACTAAGCCTTCCTTCTTATGTGGGTGTTCTTCTGCCTCCTAAAAAACTCTTAAAAAAGTTATGGCAAGAGTATTATTTGCTTCTGTTGCTCATGCCCTGAATGATCCTGTTGCACTTAACATTAGTATAAGTTTTTTAGGGGGTGGGGGTGTCATTCAATCTTTTTACTGGAAGTGTGGTAGATGGGAAGATCTTTTTCACACAAGGAACACGGAGGAGTGAGAGTGGGCCAGTTTGGTACTGCTACCAGAAGAGTGAGCATATGGAGGAATGGGGAGATACTATAGGAAGAGAAAAAGGGAGTCAGGTCTCAGTGCACTCCTTCCCCACTACTGCAGAGCCCAAGAGCACACACCAGCCCTACTGGTGTTCTAGCCTGCCTTGGAAACAGTAAACTTATCTCAATCCACCACGGAGGACTGTTTCTGGGAGATCAGGGATAGCCAAACACAAGTACCGCAGCAACAAAAACAAGCGTGATGGAGGGTCGCACTGGGCTGCATGTGTTAGAAGCAGCTGTGAAAGGAGATTCTTGGATGCCATAATGAAGCCGCATTCAGGTGAAACTTCAGAGCTGCATAGTTTGGCTACTTGGGACAGGTTGTTTTGGTTTTTTAGGAAACTACTACTTATCTTTTCAATGTGTTTAACTGTGTGTGAGCAATTCAGGACAATTCTTGGTGCTATGATGACACTTTAAAGCCCTTCCTACTTGCAATGGCTGTGGGGAAGCAGCTAATAGTTTTCATATGCTTCAACAGTTCTGAAAATTTTCTTAATACTTTTATACAGCTAGGGTCTCCCTGGGAAAAGACTCAGCTCCTGACTGATGGCAGGCAATGATGGGCCTCTGACTACAGCAGTGAAGTTGGATGGATCTATGCCTTCTCTAAGGGAGGGAAGGCCCTATTACCAGGATTAATGAAGACTCCATTTGTATTCCTACCAGTGTCCATAACCAGTGGAAGTGAGGCTACCAAAGGGGTCACATCAGTTGATAGGTGGCTGCGAGTCAGTTACTCTACAGAAAGTCTGAAGGAGAAAATACCTAACAAAGACATCTTAGGTAGGGTCTTTCTGGTGCTATGAATTTAGGCCAAGATTTTCAAAAGTGGCTAGTGATTTTGGAGTGCCCACCTTAAGACCTTTAGAGGGTCTGATTTTCACAAATTGCTGAGCACCCACCTTCTGAAAATTCAGGCCCCTTTAAGGAACCTCAAACTGGGCACCCAAAATCACTAGTCACTTTTGAAAATCTTGGCCATTGACTACCTCCAAGAAAGCATTCTCTGCTGTTTTATATGAGTCTTCAACTGTTTGTGTGGCTGCATTTAACGCCATTGTTCATTTTCACTAACAAATCCTCTGTCACTTAAAAGCTATTTGACAGGCTAATTTCCTCATAACCTGGATCACCAGCATCACCACAAGCATTGTTCTTTAAAGCTAAAAGGAAACTTCTGTTCTCCCCACTCTTTCCAAAAGCTCTTGACCTCCAGCCCTAAGTTTCAGGAATGTTCGCCCAATCATTCCCCCCCACTCACCCAGGAAGGTGGAGAAAATACATATTCCACATAGGTTTAAGAACAACACTATGGACTGGCATGATGATTTAAGGCTATAAAACAATGCACCGGGTAGTAGACTCTTATTTCCCTTCTTAAGCAGTATGTTGATTAATAGTAAAAGTGTTCATGCCGCTTATGCAAAAGCAGAGGACTAAGTGGTTAAAGCAGGGAGAATTTAAACCAATATTAATTTGGCTTTATGGACTATGTGCCCCACCAAATGAGGAAACAGTGAGTAAAGGGCTGAAATAGGGAGGATGAACACAGGAACCTGTTTCAACAGGAATGGCTTTGCAGGCACGTCCTGAATAATCCGCAAACGTGCAACCCACATATCCCTTTGTGAAGTTAGCCATTCAAGCTCAGGCTGCCAATATTAATTTAACTGTCCAGCTGTGTTTCACTGGAAGTATACAATGATTGTTTACATGTTATCTACCTCTCTCATTAGGGGTACAGCCATGCAATCTCTAATCTCCTCTTCCCTGCCAGATTCATTTAAAGGAGGAGTACATGACAGACAGAATTCTGCCATTAGCAAAGCACGTTGTTGGGCCAAGGAGATATTAGCACAGTATCAAATTTTTCCCTTTAAATCCATTAAAAGAGATGCATCTCTTAAAATGGGGATCCCAATTGGTCCTTCTGATATGTGCTATACATCTAACATCTTTTTCCAAGGTGTTCATCAGCATCTCTCAGTATCTGCTGCACCTATCTTTACCAAACATTGTTTCAGGGAACTAATCTCTGAATCATCTTGCAAACCTGCTGTACAGCTGCCTTTTCTGCTAGTGCCAATTAATACACTTTGCAGATTATATGATGAAACAAGATTTTTTTAAAAAGAAACAAATGAAAAGATGGCAATACTTGGTATGCGTGGAGGGCCTGGTAGCCGGATTGGGCAGGACTACTGTGGTGTGTACTGGAGATACTGAGTCGGTAGTGGAGAACCTCCAGCTGAGAGACAACAGAAACAAAAAGGAAGGAAAGAGGGAGAGAAAAGAGCAAGAGAAAAAAAAAACAAAAAAACAAGAAACAGTGTGAATGATCCAGAGAAAGGGTTGTGGGGGGAAAAAAATGGAAGTCACAAATACAGTCAATGACAACATATCACAACAACTGCAGCCACAGTATCCTCTTCGCCTTCTGGTATTCAGTTGCTTGATTCCACAGGTACGGTACCTTGACCCTCATTAAGCTGGGAAAACAATTGACAGGACACTGTTGTTGGGTTCACAATTAACATTAGTGGGTTGGGGGGAAGCTCTGACAGAGTCAGTTCTGTCTCTTTCTTTACCACAAAAGCAGCAGGCTTGTATCAGTGACTTAACAAGCAGTGCATAGAGAGACACAGCTTCCGCCAAACATGTTGAGGAAATCTTAGGCTCATGAAACTAAGTCCAACCTCTCCACTTGAAAACAGCTAAACTGCAGGACAGAATACAGGAATTAACATGTGGAATGATTTGATGTGGGGCAAAAACAATCATTTTTCTGGAAACACTTACTTCCAAACTAGTATTACAAAAGCTACTGTAAAGCTATCCCTTAGCCTGCCGTGCACTGGCAGACCAAGATTTGGGATTCTTGCCTGTGTGCCAGTGAGAACCAGAGGAGCCAGTACGGGGACATATCTTGCCCCAGGGACATGGAAGGGGAAAAGGTAAAGGGTTGATTGCACCGCTGTGAGCCTCTCCAATTAACTGCAGTATTGACAATCACCAGATAGGAGCCTGCATGCTCCATGCTTTGTTGTTCTAGTTAAAGGCCAAATACGATTGATGGGAATTCAAATATGTGGAAAGTGAATAGGTCTCAAAGAGAGAATGGCCTCTACTATCAGAGAGGGGGGAACAACACTAGAAAAAAAAATGCCCAACCAAACAAAAGGACAAGCTTGTTATAGAGATGGCATGCTGAAATAAACATGGCCATTAAGGTTCTAGGCGAGTACCAAGTTCTTCTCAAGTTTCAACCACCCTCCTCCATGGACAGGAAACATTTCCTAAAACTAATCAAAACAGTGGTGAAGAGGATACTGTAGCCACATTGACATGTATGGTATAAATAAAAAAAAAATCAAAACAAAATGTACACCTAAACAGAGACCCAAATCAACAATATCAGGCATCTGAACTAACTCTCCGTCTCACACCTCCTTTACGTTTATAATATAATATATTATAATAATATATGGCGCTATACCTATCTCATAGAACTGGAAGGAACCGGGAAAGGTCATCGAGTCCAGCCCCCTGCCTTCACTAGCAGGACTTCTCTGTTCCTTTCTCCTCTATTTTCAATTCAGTTTTTCAGATTTATTCTGCTTTGCTTTGACACTGCTAAGAGAGCAGTAACAATGCCACTGCAAGCTCCTAAACAGCAGAGCCCATCTTCTGCTATGGTAATTAACTCTCCTCTCATTTGCTGCAGCAAGATCTAGGCCCCTGAAGAGTGCCACATATGCAATTGTTACTGAGATCTGTGATCCCTGGCAATGTAAACACAACAGGCTTTACACAGAACCTATTAGATACTGACCCCTTAAAATAAATCAAATCATGACAAAAGCAGAAGCTAAAAGGCAAACAGATACTGCACATCTGGCCCCCACTGAGCAGCCATAAAACAGACAGAAGAAAGGAGAGTACAATAGAAAGGGGGAAATATGAAATTGAATCAAGTTGAATTAATGGTGGGGGAGAGTCATCAAACCCAGCATAACAGTGTTAACTTCAGGCTCACTCCACATCTGGGAGCAATTTCAAGCAGAGTAATCACAAAGGAAAGTAATTATTCTTGAAGCAAACTCTCTATTGGCTCCTCCCCATACCTCACCCCCACCTTTTATTACTGATGTAAAAGAGCTTCTTAATGACATGAATCATTCTTAGGATTTGCCTGTTTCTTCAGACAATTCAGAAGGGGCAATGGGAAATGACACAGCTGGGATCCAGCATGGCACTCCCAGACAACCCATGTTTTTCTGCTGGGGGAAGACGCATCAAGTTCTGTGGAACGTCATCCCAGCCCTGCTCTTTACAGGAGAGTTTGTAGCTAGAGACTTAAAATAGCACATTTAAAATCATGAATGGGCCCAGATTCGGAGACTTTCTATGGGACTGACCATCCCTCTGCTCCACAGATGCAGAAAGGTAAACGGAAACAGGGGAAGATACGTGGTCATTATTCACTTTACTTTGAAAAAACTTATGGTATTCTCTAGATTGGCAGTCAGAAGCCCCAATTAAAAAAACTCCTCTGAATACCAGAGAAATGGTAATTTTGCAAGTTCTAGTTTCTTGCTCACATCTGAACAACTGATAAGCTTCACTAGTTTTTTTCAACTCATCCAGATAATACTCTGGTCAGTTAAGTACTCACTGCTTGAGAGATAATGCTGTCTCCACACCTTCCAAAGTCTTACATCTCAGAGTTCTGAAGGAAGATTCCTTTTTGGATGGGGAGGCCTCTTCCCTGCCCTTGTTTTCTATCCTGCAACCCACCCAAAAGCAGCAGGATTTCATTTGTCTACATGCTCATGACTAGTGATTCTTGGGAAATAATCAGGGACAGAAGTTGAAAGTCACCCGGCAGCCAGTCTCAATCCTCCCCTGATCAGAATATCTGGGTGGGAGCCTATGGTGGAAAAACTCCTTTAGGCGCTACCCATACATTTCCACAGCGTAAGTCACACTGTTTTATGAGCACTAAGAAATCATCATTGTCGTCTGCCTGGATGCTGCTACAACATTAGAAGACAGTGTCTCAGCTACAGAGGGTGAACAGAGGAGAGAAGTTTAAAGCGATGCATTTTTTTTTTAACCTAAACATAAAGCTGCATGCACAAAGACTATGCAGACAGAGAACAAAGGTACTTGAAAGCAAAGCTTTTCCATCATCGGTGCATAGCCATGCTGCTGGGGTTCCTGAGTGGAGACCTACCATCTTTATTAAGAGTTTTCAGTTTGAGCTAAAATCTTTTTTTTTTTAAATAAAAACAGAGAAACTCACCACACTTAGATCTGCAACATTCTTCCCTAACAAAATATTTGTTTTATAACCTAATGAAGTAAAGGATCAGAATTTCCCAATCAAGCAACTCTCATCTTACTCCTTCACACAAGAACAAGCCTTTAGTAACTTTTGCATTTCTTCCCTCCTGGGAATCCTGAGACTCATCAGTTCCCTGGCATTTTTCCAAATTCCCTCAAATCTCAGCACTCCTAACTCTTCTGATACCAGGTTCCCCTTTAAGCATATCAGTTTTATTCTTGAACAGCTAGAACAAATGGCTTGTAATCATTGTAATATCTTATTTAAGTAAGACCTTATAAGAGATCCCAAAGTTACATATACACAGAAAGCACTTCAGCCGCCATTGAAATGCAGCACACATTTAACAACGCCAGTTTCTGGGGTAGGAAATATAGAATGTGCTTTAACCAATTAAAACTACAAAGACAGTTTAAAAAACCCATTAAAATTGGATTTAGGCTAAAATCTTTGCTCTTGAAAAACATGACACTGGATCTTCAAATGACTCAACTCCTCAGTAACACTATCAGCTGCAGAAACCAAATTTAGGTCTCTTGCATGGCCATGTTGATGTTTTTGTGTGGGATTTTAATAGGGCATTTTATACTGAAGTCTTACCAACAGTTACTGCTCCAACTACTATGAGTAGCATTGATTGTTATGACCGTTCCGCAAAGTCAACTTTATATATATTTAGCTACTGCAACAAAGGCAAATTTGGATGACACAAGCACTTGTTCACAACATCTTTTCATCACTGCAGTTTAGAATCTCTGCTGTATGCTTTTAAGAACACTCCTTTGTAACCATACACTTAAAAGTCCTCCATAAGATGGGAAGTGACAAAGGTTCACCCCAAGATAAGAAGCCAACAAGCAAGAGACACCAACGAATGAAGCACAGGCTATTACCTTGACATGAGGGGACTGCATTTTCTGATACATTTCCAGTGAGTAATGGTGAAGCCACATTTCAACAAAAACCTGTAAAACAACAAATGTTTTCTCAGCTAGAGAAAAAGAGGGAAGACCCAGGAATAGCCAGTCACAATCTGCCTTGATTAGCCAAACTGAAGCCTGTTGTACATCACTCAACAAAAGACTAAGTTACACTTGTAAAATAGTATAAGCATGTACTTAGAGATTTTCAGTTTTTACAGACTTGGTTCTTTCCAAGTTCACCTTTACTAAACTATCATATTTAGTGAGATAAGTCTGAGCCACATTGTATAATACGATCCCTAAGTATTACTTCACAATATCTGCAATCACACATCTGTATAGTTACACTGCATGTTGCGGTTATGAGGCTAAAGCTTCTCCCAGTTACACACATGCAAACCCATCTAGTGTATTTCAATGTTGTGACACAGGTGCAAGGGCACTTTGCACCCCACCAAGGTGTATGTTTTCTTTTCTCAGTATTTTTAAGGCCCATTATGTTTCTGCCATTATCACTGAACTCTCTCTCTCTCTCTTTGTTCTTAGGAGACTGTTATACAATATAAGTCAAAACACCTCGTATAAATACAAGAATAGTAATAGGACAAGCTACCGCTACTGTATAGATCAGAAAGTCCGAGGGATTGTGAACACAGTTCTAAAACATTGAAAGAAGAGTTCCTCCTTTAGCTCACACAGCAGAACACTCACCTGAGAATACCATTGATCCAAGTTTAGGAGCTTTCATTTATTAACAGACATGTCTCTGTTTGAAAAGAATGCATGTGTCTGCCTCTCTCTCAAGGGAGATGGGAAAAGGCTGCAAGTGAACTATATAACAAGCACATCACACATTTCCTATAGGTATTACTTATCCATCCCTGAATTCAAATACCGTAGCAGAATAACCTCTCTCTTTTGACTCTTCCGTCTGTTTCCATTTCCCTTCCAACTTGCTCTAAGAATAAAAGCCCCAACGATCAGTTTAATCCTTTAGAGTCTAAGAGCCTTGAAGCAAAACCTAACATAAGGTTAGGTTTCTTTAGGCCAAGATACATCAATTCCAGTGAAATATTCAATTATTTGTTAATCAAAGAGAGAGAGTGGTGAGCAAAGCATGTGGGGGAGATGCAGGCACAGAGTTCAGTGGATGACTCCCCGATACTGCTGCTTTATTATTTAGATTGTGATAGCACCCAAAATGTGTTAGGCAATTTCCTCATATAGAGGAAGACATCATCCCTGATTGGGAGAACTTACAGTCTACACAAAGACCTGGGTGTGGCAATGGGAGGAATCATTTCAATTTTTTTCCCCACTACCTGTCTGGTGACTGGAGTGAGGGGGAGGAAATGAACAAGAACCGTGTCACTTATACTCAACCGAAGAGCAGCGTTATTTGAGAGAGAGACTTCATCATTAGCACTATACCACAAAATAAAGCTACACTGACAGCTTTTTCCCACCCCCCCCTTGAGGAGAGATGAGATCCTTATCTTCTGAATTCTAGGAATTATTTTTAAAAATTGATTCTTGCTTGCTTGTTATCTAAACTTAGGTCTAATTTAGCATGCGGTTCCCCACAATGTTGTTACTACTTTGGATAGAAGTCATCACAGGAATGCAAATAACTCAAAACATTAGTGAATTAATTCTCATGACCACCTGTAAGATAGGCATTACCTCCCCAAACTGAGGTGCAGAGATTAAGTGTCTTGCCCAGAGTCACACAGGAAGTTTGTGGCAGAGCCAAGAATAAACCTACAAACTCCCAGTCCTGTGTTTTAGCCACAAGATCATTGCGAACACACTATGGTAGCTTACACTGTACAATCAATATTTCAGTTTAGCATTGGGGCATTATATTGGGTTTTGAATAAATTCCTAGTTCCTGATATTTCTCTCCCTAAATAAGGAGCGACTTATCTGGTGTTGGCTGGATGAGACTCAGGCCCCTAGAAACCAAAGTGCGGCAACGGTTGCTTAACAAGTTAGTGCCTTTTTATCTTATGTTTCTTTATATTATGTTAATAGAAAACAACAGCTGCACTGCTCAGTTCCATTAACAGACTCCAAGCTAGAGAGGAATGGAAAAGCAAGCTGATCTTTAGTTAGGAAAAAAAGAGATTTACCCGCAAATAAGCTTTTTCAGTCATTCTAACTTTAAAAGTATAAGAAAATTCATTGGACTCACTTTAAGCACTGTTTCTGATCTCCAGATCTCTTGGGAAGCAGGATCAGCATTCACTGAAGGCTGATGGGCAATGTGCCGTTTCAGCAGACTAGTGTGATGTATGCCATAAGAAGTGAAAGGCACTGCTGGGGATCTTTAAAGAGAAGTTTATATAAATATTGAAGTCAATGGGCCTCTGTACAGGGACAGAGGTCATAGATTGTAACCACAAGGACATAAAGAAACTGGGTAAGAGTTTGTGCTAAATAAATCTGCTTAATTAGAATTTTAAAAATTAAGCAAGCGGTTGCAATTATTAGCCACAGCATGAGTAAGTGTGCAGTGCCTATTTTCATTTATTATTTTATGCAAACCACACACTACATTCTGCGTACACTATTTTATTTAGCCTATCTCCTATTCAGTTTTACTGTGAGGTTAGGCCTTCATTAGGCAACTAAATCATTAATAGACTATTTAATCTAGTTTAAGGTTGAAGAAAGCCCGAGAGAGAACTTTTGGGAGTCATTCAAAATTCCATAGTTAAAAAAAGCCACAACAATATATATTTGAGTAAATAAACATTTCTGATGATAAATATAATACATAAAAATACCAAATTCAAAATTGGCCTCACAAAACTGTACATTCCCACTCATCCCAGATGAGTAAGATATCAGTTTTAACATTATCAATCATCGTAAAGGATAGACAAGTAGGTTTTGCGCATGCACCAGTAAATTTTCATATCAATTTTGCAAGGCTAATTGAAGAGCATAAGTTAAAACTACAGATAAGCTAAAAAAACTTTAGTTAAGAGATTGAAACACTTTCCTCAGATCCTCCTCAGTTTGTGGCTCAATAAATCAACATATATAGTTATGCATAGTCTGTCACCTAAACTTTGATAACCCTGTTATACGCTGGATAGTAAAATAAAAATTCCACCCAGGCTTTGTATACCAGATCAAGAAACCCCCAACAATTGGTAGCTTGCAAAGAAATACTGATACATTCTTAACTAGGACATGGAAGGTTATAGCACTAGAGACGACGGAAGCTGGCAACATCAAAAAGTTGACCCAACAGCAAAATTGTTATGATGTGAGAGGTTCCTTCAGTTACAGCCAATACCAATTCAATTGCTCTCTGACTGCCACATATGCATTAAGTGGTACAAGCCACTCCTGGGTGGATGGTGTGTCCGTCCCACACTAGTCAGAGCGTATAGCAGGAGCCATAATTAGTTGTGTTGAATGAAAAAAATCCAACAGCTACAAATCACTTTTATAACTCATCTCTGGCTCCGTTACTGCAGGCCAGCAAACTTTCAGAATAAAAGTTTCTCAGCTTTCAGTGACCCCCGTATTATATCCTCCATTATAAGACTATACCAGTACAATCATGTTTATTTTCTGTATGGATACACACAATATAAAAATGGTGGCATTGTCTTACATTATCTGTGGCAAGAACTCATCATTGAAGCAAGCCAGTTTTTGCGAGCACTGTCCATGCAGTCTAGCACTGATAACGCAAGTTTACCAAGTCATTACCTAGGAACAGGTGAAGGGATGCCCACCCCAGGATTGGAAGAAGGTGGAGGAAGAACACTTCCTTCTGTGGGAAGAAACCATTTCAGGTATGTGTCCACCAGACTGAAGTAAGCGCTGTTTGAAGGGCTGATGTGATGGGTGGTGGGAGAGTTCTGGAATATATACACACAGCATATAGCTACAATAAGTCAATACACACACTGTTATAATAAGTCACTGGGAACAGGGATTTCGGGACCTGATAAATCTCATTCTGGGACTGATGCAGGAATTACTGGATGAAATTCTATGGCCTGTGTTACGCAAGAAATCAAACTGGATGTTCGTAGTGTTTTATTCTAGTCTTAAAGATCTGCGTTTTCATGTGTTCTTCTGCAATGATTCAGTTTATTGAATCACACTCCCCATCTGACAGCAACATTAGATTCTGCTAAAAACAAGGGAAGTTGAGTGTGCAATATAATAAGCCTGCCATGTGTATTGTTTGTATAACAAAGGACGAATGATGATCATCATGCTCAGCAGGTATAAAGTAAAAGTGCACAGAAAGCTGAAATTTATATACCTCATTCATCCTCAGCCACCAACAATGGAATGCAGCACTGAGAAGAGGAAGATGTGTACAATTATCTACATGTGTATCATCATTGCCTATGTTTTCACCATATCAAATGGTATTTATAAGGCAACAGGTGCAAGATTCAGTTTAACTGGGTTCTTGCATTTAGAGACAAGATGGAAGCTTTCAAAATGCAGTGAAGAAATGGTTTGCCAGAGTGATGCTACTTTAAAGGGAAAAAGCATTAAAATTTATTTACCCTCTGTGTGATAAGGCTTATTGCAAAGTAAAACATGTAATATTCAAATGGATCTGGAGAGACAGAGTCAAGGATACAATAAGTACAGCTTATTGGAAACATCATATGAATTACTGGTCTTTTAAATCTTCAGTATCTCAGTGCTAGTTTTAGAAGACTTTCTAGAACTCAATGGCAAGTTCAGGTTTGACCTTTTGCTCTCTTCCCAGGGTGTTTATTACACACTGTCAGGTAGTTTAGGTTTTTTCTCCCTACCAGACAGACAACCTAGAAATATTTATGAAACATACGGGGTGATATCCTGGGCCCACTGAAGTCAAAGGGAGGTTTGCCATCAGCTTCGATGAGGCCAGAATATCATCCTAGAAGTTTTCAAACATTTGAGATTTCAATGAACGACAACATTTCTAAACATTTCTCTACCGTGTTTGCAATCTGAACACAGCAGCATTGGACTAAGGCACATGACTGAACGGTAAGCAAACAGCAGAAATGGATCTTGATTTCTCAGTTTTAGTCACTTAAAATATTAAAAAGAATTTAAAAATGTAAACCCTTCAATTGTTAAAAGGATACTGAGGGCCAAGTTCGAACCTAGGCCTCCAGATGGAGGGAACTGGACTTTGTTGTGGTACAGTGAGCATTCTGGTAGGACTCGCTCTTGCATTGAAGCCTTCACAGGGCCCTGAAAAGAGAGGGAGTAATGAGATACCTAGACCAGTCTACTAAGAATGAGGATGTATAGTAGATACCTAGACCAGTCTACTAAGAATGAGGATGTATTCTTGTATTGGACTGTAAAAAGATGTCTGATCCTTTGTTTTAGACTGTGGCTATCTGGTTGCAATGGAAAAGTTATTTCACGAAGCTTCCGTGGACAGCTGTTTTCCTACAACCATAAAGTGTTATGTTCCATAACCAGGACAGTTAATCTTCATTAAACTTACAGGAATGAAGTGTCTGGGAGATATGAGATGTTGTTAGAGGTGGGGATGCTTTCCAACAAGTTTGGAAGAGATGTTTTAAACTCCATCTATTGGTAATCAAGACAAAAATAGTCTAGTGACTATTTTGACGGCCAAATAATAAAAAAAAGAAGTGAAATTTCTTAGTTGAACAGCACAAAATTTTCCTGATAGTAACACAAGCTAACAGCATAACTTCTTATAAAATCCATCATGACAATGAATGCTCTGCCCTAACAGCCCTCTGAAACAATCAACAAACTAGAAATCCCATCTCCAGAGCCTGCTATGCTATGAAACAGTAATTCAACTATTACAGTGGCAGGTCCTATCCTGAACTCAGGGTATCTAAGTAACCTTCCAATGGGTGCAACACCAAAATAATTTTTTCTTACATAACCTTTAACAGTTACTTACTGGAAGATAGGAGACTGGGAATTCATATCTGTACTCCTCAGCTTGGAGTTTGTAAACCAGCTTCATCATCGGGCCACTGTATGCAAGGATAAGGAAAAACAGAGAGAGCATCTTTTTTCTTTTTTGGCCCCTTTTGTAGATGAATGTTTACGTATGAGGAAACAGATCAAATACTGGTTTATTAATTCACCGTGAATTTTCCACTGCTCTGAAGTTAGCACATTTACCTGGGATCCAGGAAATCCAGGGCAATAGCATACTCTGTAGGATTTGCTCTTCCGTGCAAACAGCGAAGATTCCAACCTATGATAATGCCATCCAGACTACCAAAAATATTCTCCACTAGCCATGGGAAGATGGCATGCAGTTCCTACAGGAAAACAACCAGAAAAAGAAGTGGAGTCATAATAGATAAATAAAATTTTAAAAAAGAAAGATTACTGTCCATGTGTAGATTCTTTGTCTGAAGAGCCTTAATTTCAGACATCTGAATGCAAGAAATATTCCCCACCAACTACAGTCAATATATGCATAATTTTTGTTATTTCCAGGGCACACTTCTATGTGCACAACATTCAGTGGAAATGATTTAAAGAAATTTAAATGAAAACATGTATCTCCCCTTCTTGATGTGAAGTTGGACTCTGCCTGTTTTCTAAATCCTCGCTTCCCATAATTTTACAGACTGGGGACATAAGAACGGCCATAATGGGCAGACCAAAGGTCCATCTAGCCCAGTATCCTGTCTTCCAACAGTGGCCAATGTCAGGTGCTTCAGAGGGAATGAACAGAACAGGTAATCATCAAGTGATCCATCCCATGTCGCCTATTCCCAGCTTCTGACAAACAGAGGCTAGGGACACTTCAGAGTATGGTTTTGCATCCTCTCCCATCCTGGCTAATAGCCACTGATGGACCTATCTTCCATGAACTTCTCTAGTTCTTTAATGAACCCTGTTATAGTCTTGGCCTTCACAACATCCCCTGTCAAAGAATTCCACACACTGTGCATTGTGTGAAGAAATACTTCCTTTTGTTTGTTTTAAACCTGCTACCTATTAATTTCATTTGATGACCCCTAGACAACACTTTCTTATTTACTTTCTTCACACCAATCATGATTTTATAGATCTCTATCATATCTCCCCTTAGTCGTCTCTTTTCCAAGATGAAAAGTCCCAGTCTTATTACCGTCTCCTCATATGGAAGCTGTTCCATACTCTTAATCATTTTTGTTGTCCTTTTCTGTACCTTTTCCAATTCCATTATATCTTTTTAGAGATGGGATGACCACATTTGCACACCATATTGTTACCATAAAAGTTTTCAATCTAGAGTGATTAAGGTGGTAGAAAACCTCATTCTTTATTCCTAGATTACTATGTTCCAACTCAACTAGTTAGTATCAGTCATGCATCATCTTAAAATATTAGTGTCCTCATATCCAACATTTCAGTAGAGAATAAGAAGTATGATCAGGATGTGATCAATTAAAAATTTGGAGTTTTGTAACTACTGGAAAAGTTAGGTAACTTTTGGGAAACTACTGAACTCGTAAAACTTCACATAAGAATCTTAAAACTCTTTACAAAGGCAGGAATAAAGAGAAATATTTTTTAAATATTTTTACAACTCCTCTGACGTATAGCTCAGACTACATTCATGAAAATGTAACTGCTCTGTACCTTGGCAGGAAAATCTTCAATGACTATCTCCAGATCATGGCACCTCTGAGCAAAGGGCTTGTTCATGCAATCTGCCTTCAAACTGGCCTGTTATAGACAGAAACTGAAATCAGATCACTGCTTCAAGAGAAAGTAAAAAGGGAAACACTTGTAAAAATCTTGGCAGAGAATTCTCTAGTTAGTGTCATATACTGCTCTTGTAAAAAAACAATGGGCTGTCATTGTTTCCATCGTAAGACTTACTCTAAACATAAGTATTTTTTAACTCGAGACAAATCTGAGTTTGTTTTACCTACTTGGATTTACATTACAAGTTTTAAATTAAAGAGCAAGTTCTCAATTTGTGACCATTTAAGTTCTATGAAAATAAGACTATATGACTTTAGAACGGTCAACACCCATTAGAGTATTTGAGAAGAGGAGCTGGAACTTTCTCAGTGCACTTCCACAGAGTGCTTTCAGATTTTATGCTATGCATTCTGCTTATAGATAAACTGTCAGGAATTAATATGTGGAGGATTAAGTTTTCCAGTGATTATTTGGCAATTCATTAGTCAAAAGCAATATCACCACAAGACTTTCCTAATGCCAATAACCGTCTGTACTGGCACTTACCAATAGGAAGCTAGGCTGTTGTAAGTGAGGGACAGCCATAACTGTCTTTCTACAATACCCCAAAGGAAGTGTGGTCTCAGGAAACCACTGCAAAGAAAAGAGATAGAAACATCTAAGTGAATATTAAAATCTCATGTTATAACACTGTTACAACTCACTTTCTGATGTGTTCATGTTCATGCACGAAAACAGGCAAAAATGTATGTTTATTTTGTCTATGTGACTGGGGAGCTGAAGTAAACCAAGGCAGATCCCTGCCAAAGGTCACTACACTGTATTTCCCCCATAGTCAGTAACACTGCACATTCACAGAGAAATAATACAGTTTTTTCCAAATAAACATAACTGGGGAACGGGGGAGGATGCAAAAAGAGCAAAAGATGCAAAAAGACTGCAGCCAATGCAGGGGCACAAATCCATCTCTAGAGGACACAACCTGTAAGACATGGACTGTATGATGTGTTTATGGAAGCACCAGTCCAGCAAGAGAAAGAAGACACTCCCAGATGTGAGATTGTCTGCAAATAGCTCATGCTATAAGCTACCCCACCGAAGTGGTGGCTGTTCACACAGGGAACACATGCACATTACTACCAGCGGCTGTCTCCTGTCTCTCAGGAAAGAATCCAGAAGGGACCAAGAGAAGCAGGATCCTGGAAGGTTTTATGTTTGTTGGGGAGCGGTGGGACTGAGACCCCTCCAGGGCGCTGGATAATGGGGACTCAGATTACAGCCTCCCCCCAGGAATGAGACCCCTCCCTCTATGGGGCTGGAGATTGAGGGCCCTGCTTACAGCCTTCCCCCAGGACTGAGACCCCCCCCTCCATGGGGCTGGATATTGAGGGTCCTGCTTACAGCTTCCCCCAGGGACTGAGACCCCCCCCCCATAGGGCTGGATATTGGGGGCTTTGCTTACAGCCTGCCCCCAAGGACTGAGACCCCCCCTCCATGGGGCTGGATATTGGGGGTCCTGCTTACAGCCTCCCCCCAGGGCTGAGACCCCCCCTCCATGGGGCTGGATATTGGGGGTCCTGCTTACAGCCTCCCCCCAGGGCTGAGACCCGCTCCAGCCCTGCCCCCAATCTCCAGCCCACTCTCCGGGAGGGGGCGTCTCTCCACCCCGCGCGGGAGCTGTACCCTCCAGCTTCCTACCCCGCTGCCCCGTCCCGCGCTCTAGCGCCTCAGACCATTTTCAATCCGCCGCCGCTTCCTCCTCCCCTCGGGACCGGCGCTGTCGTTAGACGTCATCCCTCTCTCGGCGCGTTGCAGTGACGCGCTGTCGGCCCCCCGGCTGGCGGGAAAGCTCCTGCCTGCGTTATGGGGCTCCCAGACCACAAGGCCTTGCAGCGCCGTGGCACCATGCGAGGGGGGAGGAGGCACTCGGGGGCAGGGGAGCAGCCTGCAAGCCAGGGCTTCCCTGCAGGCGGGAAGCGATTGTTGTTATGTGTATTAGGGTAGGGCCTACAGGCCAGGGCCCCAGTGTGCTAGGCACTGACCAATAACCTCCCAGCGGGGCCCCCGCCGCGCCCCGCCCCAGGGAGCACACAGGCACCCAAGCCACAGGAGCCCTGTGCAACCCCACAGAGCTGCAGGGCCCTTGTGGTCCCCACTGCTGTGCCCGCAGCACTGAGCTCTGCTCTTAGCCGCAGAGACAGCGATGGGGAGGCAGAATAGTGCTCAAAAATCACGAGCCAGGCTGCAAAATCCTAAGGTGAGCTTTAAAAAATGAGATTTAAAACAAAAAAACACACATTTTGGGAGGTTTTTATTTACCATCCGGTTGTTGAGCCTTTAGGTTACACTCAGATCATGTTTTAAACTAGTTCTCTGCAGTGATGAGAGCTAGGAGCAATGTTTGTTTGTTTGAATGGAAGATGAGATTCTCCCATAATCACTTCACTCCAGAAACTGAAGCTTTAAGAGAAATATCATCTACCTCAGGGGTGGGCAAACTATCACCCACAGGCTGTTTTAATCCGGCCCTCAAGCACCCACTGGGGAGCGGGGTCAGGGACTGCGCCACATGGCTCCCAAAAGCAGCATGGCTCCCTTTCCAGCTCCTGTGCATAGGGGCAGCCAGGGTGCTCAGCTCTGCACACTGCTCTGACCCAAGCACTGCCCCTGCAGCTCCCATTAGCCAGGCACCGAAGCCAATGGGAACTGCAGGGTTTGTGTCTACAGATGGGGAAAGGTGCAGAGCCACATGGCCATGCCCCTGCACAGAAGCCGGAGAGGGTACATGCTGCTTCTTCCGGGAGCCATTTGAGGTAAGCGCTGCCTGGAGCCTGCACCCCTGAGCCTCTCCCTACACTGCAACCCCTGCCCTCTGAACCCCTCAATCTCAGCCCAGAGCACCCTCCTGCACCCTAAGTCCCTCATCCCCAGACCAAGCTCTTGCTCCAACCCCATGCCGCAGCCCTGATCCCTGTCCTGCCCTCCAAACCCCTCGGTCCTAGCCTGGAGCACCCTCCTGCACCCCAAACCCCGCAGCCCCACCCCAGAGCTCCCTCCCACACCCTGAACTCCTCATTTCTGGCCCCACCCCAAAGCCCACACCCCCTCCTGCATCCCAACCCCAATTTTGGGAGCATTCATGGCCCACCATACAATTTCCATTCCCAGATGTGGCCCTTGGGACAAAAAGTTTGCCCACCCCTGATCTATCTCCAGGACTCAATGAAATCACAAGAGTTGGCAACACTGTAATGGCAGCTGCCAGATCTCTCCTCCTTCAGTCTCTAAAACCGCTCATTTTTCATGAAAACAAACCTAAATACATGGGGGATGCTAAATGTGTGAAATCAAATGCACTTTGTTAAAACCACCTCTACAGAAACATAATTAGCATTAGCACCAATTATTATCACTAATGAAGAATTGCATTTAATTGCTGGCTGAGGCAGAGATCTTCACTGAGGACAGGTTTGATCTCCACAGTTTACATCAACTTTACATCCTCTTTGAGGAGAAATTCATGGTTGTTCTTGAACCTAACACCATCAACATGATGATCGACTCCATCAAGATCAACAGCCTGTGGATGCTGATGGACCTATGGAGAGGCACCTCTTTCCTGTTGGCTACCAGTGAGTACCCCACACGCTTGCTGCCTCTGGGATGCGGAGAGGGGAAGGTCAAACAGACAGGGGAATGAGAACTTCACAGGGACCGTGCTGGATGGGCAGATTCTGCCTTGGGGCAAACCTGTATGATGGCTCCAGAGGGGGATCAGAAACTTGTAGGGTTTTCCCCATCAAATCTGGTCTGTATAGCTTCTACTCTAAAGACATTTCCTCTCCTCTGCCTCCCTGGATCTCATCAGGGATGGAGGGAGGGGAGCCTGGAGAGGGGAAAATGGGAAGGGGCTAATCTCAGCTGGAAATGGGGAGGAGCCACCAGGAGAGTGTTAAACTGCAAACGCAAGGGGGAAGATGCTAAGGAGGCAGATATGGTTCAAACTCAGCATATTATTAACAGATTGAATCAATGTGACAGTGAATGAGAAGAGAAGAAAATTTTCAATTGTTGATATACAAAAGCCAGGACTCTGTGTGTTAAACAAAAGAAATTGGGAATTCCCATTGAGGAGAAGAAATTTTGATATAGTTGGCGTTTCTGAAACTTGGTGGGATGATTTGCATGATTGGAATGTTAAAATCACTGGTAATAAACTGTTCAGGAAGGATAGAGAGGGCAAAGAGGTGGGGGTGCTCTATATTAAAGACACTATTACCTGTTTTTGAGTTATTGGTAACTCAGAATTGCTGGATTTTGGATGCCTGTGCATTCATGTGCTAACTAACAAAGCCCAAGAGGAGGTACTGGCGGGGTGTCTGTTACTAGTCACCCCAGAGGAAAAGTTGAGTTTCATCTTAAGCATCTATCTGTAATGTGTGGAAAGAAAAACTATGTTGTTACGGGTAACTTCAGAGAGGTATATGCAGAAGGACTCATGGAGACAGTCGTAAAACATCATTAGAGGTTCTAAAAATTATTGATAAGTTCTTAACACAAAAGATATTGCACATTGCACCAAACCTAACATAACTATATTGTGGAACTCATTGTGATGGATAAAGATGAATTAATCACTGGACTGAAAGTTGATGTTTGTCGAGGGACCAATGATCGTGACCTGATTGCGTTCAATATGGACAGAGAACAGTTCCAACCAGTTAGATATATACTTAGTGCTTCAAAAAGGATAATTTTCCAAAGCTGATGAAAATTATGAGTGAAATTGATATAAAAGTTAAGACTGAAAAATGCGAAGGAAAAATGGGAGTTCTTTAAGAAGTGTTAATTAGATGACTAAAAAGACAAAGTTCCACTTTGGCTAAAAGCCCATCCTGGTTCAGTGGTGAAGTGAAGGCAGCAAAATCAAAATGAGGGAGAGGCTGCTTACACAGATATGTTTATAAAGGCAGAAATTGTTTCTAATCTGTGTGGAAACAGTTGCTCTCATTAGTGGAAGTCAAGAGCCACGTTGGTATCTATCAGTGAAAAAATGAAAGCTGGGCACAAAAACGGAAAGTGAATGTGAGAAAAATACAGTAGTAGCTGAAATCATAGATTAGTAAAAATTTTGGTCTAAGCAGGAGATTTTTTCTCAAATACTTAGAGGCAAAAGGCCAACCAGCACCTAAAAAACAGCTAATGAAAAGGCAGCAAAATAGAATAACTGAGGAAAGTAGCAGCTGTACAGCACTGGCTGTTTCCCAACCTCTGACAGCCCCAGGTAGAACTCTTGGTTTTTTAATCTTCAATGTTCTGTGGACAGTTTCACATGTCTGAGGGAGACCTGTGAATCTGTTGATTTTTCTTATTCTTTTTCTTTTTTACGTCTTGTGTTTCACATTGTATATTTCATTCAGAAATACCAGTTATTTTCAGTGTACTCAAACTGGTCATGGGATGATAAGAGGCTGCTTTGGTACATACAAATGTGTGATTGAATATAATTCTTCATACTACATTTCAAATAAATGGAAATTTCCTCATCAATTATATAAAAATAAAAATTCCTAGATTGGTGAAGGGATATTTTTCATTTCATAGTAATGCATTTGAAAGTGGAGATTACTAGTGGTTGAGTGTGAAAGTGTTCTTTACGGTTATTTCCTCTTGGTGGTGCTAAAGAGCTACAGTGGAATCTCAGAGTTACCAACACCACAGATAGGAACTGACTAGTCTATCGCACACGTCATTTGGAACCAGAAGTACACAATCAGGTAGCAGCAAAGATGGGTGGGCGGGGGAGAGAGGAGGAAATAAAAGCAAGTACAGTATTATATTAAATATACACTGCTTTAAAAAAGGAAAAGTTTAAATTTTTTTTGACAGGGTAAGGAAAACTGTTCCTGTGCTTGTTTCATTTAAATGAAGGTGGTTAAAAGCAGCATTTCTCTTCTTCATAGTAAAATTTCAAAGCTGTGTTAAGTCAATGTTCAGTTGTAAACTTTTGAAATAACAACCATAATGTTTTGTTCAGAGTTAGGAACATTTCAGTGTTATGAACAACCTCCATTCCCAAGGTGTTCGTGTATCTTGAAAGTTACATCTGGAGGAGTGGAGATTTTCCTAGACCTCTCCCCCGCACCCACGAGGGGTGTGCCCCCCCCCCCCCCCCAAAAAAAAATGTCCCCGACACCCTCCCCCCCGCCCCTCAGTTACATTCAGTGTTGCCAATTTAAATGGTTGGAAATTTGAATTGAAATTGAAACATTAATACACACTTTAAAAGCATACACAGTATATAAGAAAATACTTGTACCTGAGAAAGCGTAATGGGTTTGAAAAGTATAAACAAAGATTGTTTTTATGACAATGTCAACACATTTGTTTTGGCTATATTGGCCTACCTAATAATTTCAAATTATAATTTGTAAGCAAGGTCTGAATGAGCTCTCCCCTGACAGCTAGTGGTGAGGCAGGGGTGGGTGTAAAGGCTTCAGGACCAGACTATATTTACATGAACACACCTGCTCTGCCTATGTATCCAGCAGACAGAGCTGTGCTGCCAAGTGATCAACTTTGGCTGGTGTTGGGTTACAAATCACTCTTGTATAAAAACTCCCGCACCCCAATCTGGGTCTATGCTTGTTATATACTATGTATTTACCCTGTGAACCTTGTAATCAATACTTGTAGTCCCTTATGACTCAAGCCTGACCGCAGATGTACAGTACCTTCCCTGTTAACTTGTGTAAATTTGATTTTAAACTTTAGCTTTAATAAAAAAAATTAACATGGGGGTCATGAAATGTTGTTGTTGTTATTGTATGAGTAAAGGGCAGCAGAACTACCTGAATGAGGGGTCTACTTCAGTGCTTAATTTGTGCTAGGGCTTGTCAGAGCTGAACCCCAGCACCTCTAGGCTTGGCAGTTCCTAGCCCTGGGACCTCTGGACTTGTCACATCGGTTATGAAAGGGAATCATCGAGTGATCCATCCCCTGTTGTCCATTCCCAGCTTCTGGCAAACAGAAACTAGGGATACTCAGAGCATGGTTTTGCATCCCTGCCCATCCTGGCTAATAGCCATTGATGGACCTTTCTCCATTAACTTATCTAGTTCTTTTTTGAGCCCTGTTATAATTTTGGCCTTCACAACATCCCTGGCAAAAAGTTCCATGGGTGACTGTGCATTGTTTGAAGATATACTTCCTTTTGTTTGTATTAAACTTGCTGCCTATTAATTTCATTGGGTGACCCCTAGTTCTTGTGTTAAGTGAAGAGGTAAATAACACTTCCTTATTCATTTTCTCCACACCAGTCAAGATTTTATAAGCCTCTATCAAAATCCCCTTAGTCATCTCTTTCCCAAGCTGAGAAGTCCCAGTCTTTTTAATCTCTCTTCATATGGAATCCGTTCCATACCCATAATCATTTTTGTTGCCCTTTTTTGAACCTTTTCCAATTCCAATGTATCTTTTTTGAGATGAGGTGACCAGAACTGCATGCAGTATTCAAGATGTGGGCATATAATGGATTTATATAGTAAAAGCTGGGGAGCTTGGTTTCCCAGACTGATAACCTAAGCCAATACTGACAACATACATGAAAAGGCTGCAAAACACCATGCCTCCGGACTGCATCAACATGCAGAAAGCCTTATAAGCCAGTCACTGTCAAAGCCAATTTTAGAAGAACTTAATGAGGCTGTTAAGAGTGCTGGGGAGACAACTCATTTTATGTAAACCAACATGGCTGTTGCATCATACTTTCTATTTAAGCACGAGAAACTACATACTATAAACTGGAGGCCAATGTTAATTACGTTATCATTTGTTAATCCTGAAGTTGAGTACTGGTTTAGAACAAGACCAGCAAATGCTCACCTTCTTTCTGAAAAAAATCAGCTGACTCTCTAGAAGCATGCAGTGCAATAGTGAAAGACTCAGCAGTTGAAAAAGTGAAGAACTCTCTCACCATATTCAAAATATGTGCATACGTGGCTGATGAATGCACCAATGCAAATAGGCATCAAGCATTAAGTCATTGCATATGTTATCTTGATGTCCGTGGTAGGCCAGTAGATGCATTCTAGATGTTCAGGTTATAGAAAACACATCAGCTGCATCTGTGACATCTTAGAAGAGTTATATGCTTGTAAATTGAACCCCAAACAGATGGCTGCTTGTGCATTTGATGGAGCTACAAACTTCTCTGGAAGACATAGTGGAGTACAGTTTTCCCTCAGGGAAAAATGTAACCCTAATCTCTCCTATACACACTGCAGAGGACATCTTAAAAAAATAAATAAAATTGAGATATACTTATCTCACGGAACTGGAAGGTCATTGAGTCCAACCCCCTGCCTTCACTAGCAGGACCAAGTACTGATTTTGCCCTAGATCCCTAAGTGGCCCCCTCAGGGATTGAGCTCACAACCCTGGGTTTAGCAGGCCAATGCTCAAACCACTGAACTACCCATCCCTCCCTCTCTCTTTACTCCAGCTAATGCTAGTACGAGCTGCAAACTCTTCAAAAGACATTAAAAAGCCATACATTTAATGTCTATTTTTACTCTTTTTTTCAGCAAGAGTCCAAAAGGACTGAATGTCTTGGAAAGAAATAGAAGATACACTGGGATTGAAGTTCACATTAGGCCAACCTGGGAAAACCTGCTGGCTTTCTCATGAGCAATTCTTGGCTGTTGTCTTAAAATAACTGCAACCATTATTACTGGCTTTGGAAAGTATCCACCAAGATAGGAATCTGTCCTAAGTAGTGAGGCTGGTCGACAACTTTTCTTACTTAGTTCAGAGAAGACTATCGCAGTTCTCCCTCTTGTAAGTCTACTGTTGAAATCACTTGTGTCATTAAACAATGTCATTCAGGCATCTTCTACAACAGTAGTAGATCTTTGTCCAGCAATAGAAGCTACCCTTGTATCAATCAGAGATATCAATTGAAAATGTACTGCAAGAAGCAAAGACTTCAATCCAGAAGTTGACTAATGAAGATATTTATATTGACTCCTTAAGTGAAGAGGACAAGAAATGCTTGTTAAGCCAGCTGAAAAAGTACACAAACTAGATTCTTACAAATCTACAATAGTCATTTCTGGATTCTACTCAACCTTCATGTAGCTTTTACAGATGCCTGTCTTATAAAATACCTACAACTGAGTGGAGTGAGGCACTACCAGCAATGGGCTGCTATCATGGGAGGCAAGTTTGTAGAAATTTTTGTGGTCCCCAGAACCTGCCCCCCCAACTCCACCCCCTCAAACTCTGCCTCCACCTGCCTAATGCTCTGGGCAGGGTTTCAGGGGGGAGGTCTGGGATGCAGGTCCTGGGCTGGGGATTAGGGTGCAGGAGGGGTGCAGGCTTTGGGAAGGAGTTTGGGTGCTGGGTGCAGGCTCCAGGCTGGGGCAGGGGGTGGGTGTGCAAGAGAGGGTGAGGGCTGCAGGCTTTGGAACGGAGTTTGGGTGCAGGCTCTGGGCTGGTGGTGGTGGTGTAGGAAGGGGTGAGGGGTGCAGGCTCTGGGAGGGAGTTTGGGTGCTGGGTGCAGGTTCTGGGCTGGGGCAGGGGGTGGATGTGCAGGAGGGGGTGAGGGGTGCAGGCTTTGCGACGGAGTTTGGGTGCAGGCTCTGGTAGGGGTGTAGGAAGGGGGAGGTGGTGCACGCTGGAGCAGAGGATCAGGCTTCAGGGGAATGAGGGTTGGGGCTGAGGATGAGGGCTTCATGCTGCGGGGAGGGCTCAGGGCTGGGGCAGAAGATTAGGGTGCAGGGGGATGAGGGGTTCATGATGTGGGGGGCTGAGGGCTCTGGCTGGGGATGAGGATTAGGGTGCAGGGGGATGAGGGCTCTGGCTGGGGATGAGGATTAGGGTGCAGGGGGATGAGGGCTCTGGCTGGGGATGAGGATTAGGGTACAGAGGGATGAGGGCTCTGGCTGGGGCAGAGGATCAAGGTGCAGAGGGATGAAGGCTCTGGCTGGAGATAAGGAGTTTGGGGCAGGGCGGTGGGGGGAGACCCATGGGGGGCGGTGCCCGATCCAGGCAGCACTGGGTGAGAGACCCAGCTCCAAATATTGCTGGAGCAGGGCCCCCAGCCCTGAATATTCCTGGAGCCCGAGCACCGCAAACATATATAACCTGCCGCCTATGGCTGCTATGTGATCAGGACAGAACAGAAAATTTTGAACACAGAGTGGAATATCATATGACAAACCAAGATTTAATTTCAACTTCTTTATCATCACTAGTAGTTTGACCCAATCTTTGTACTATGTTTCCTGGGATGAAAGAAGTAGGAATCCATCTCTTGCTACTCCCAGTCACAACAGCTACAGTTGAGCATTCTTTTCCCTCATTGAATAGAATTTTGTGTTCTGAAAGAAGTCGCCTTTTCCTGATCATGAGCATATCATGAAGGACTGGAAGTACCGGACACACAGGAAGACACCAACGAGTGCAAAATTACAACAAGAAACCAAGAAGGATGTCGATGTAGTGCTTCACAGTAGGCTCGAGTAGCCAACCTTAATTTCTGTGATGATTTTAAAACATGAATTAAATCTTAATAAAATGGTCGTGAAACATTTTTCAGTTTTTACTATCGTGCCATTCAGCCCACCTTTGCCCTCACAGTCTCAACCCTCATCGGCCCTCACCCCCCCCTAAACATTCCAACACCCACCCTAATTTCAGTTCCTGGGAAAAACACTGATTTCTGCCAGGTTTTCTAGTTTATGTTTCAAGTTTTGTAACGAGTTTAGGCAGTGATGGATGTACTATGCTGGAGATTAAGGAAATGACCTTAGTCTAGCTGTGATGTCAGTGGGTTATAAAATTAATTGGAGACAGGAAAAAGCAGGAAAACTGTGTTCTAAATGATTTGCATCTGGATGACTAAATGGAAGAAGAACAATTGACGGGACTTCTGGGAATGGCTCAGTCAACACTTGTGTAATTGAGTTAGTAACATAACTTTGTGGTGTGGAATTTTTAGATCACCAGTTTTAATAAAATATGGGTGTATGGTGGGGGAATAGTAAAGAAGTCTTTATAATGAGGCTTTGCATTTATAGGGTCTGATCCCGCTCCCATTGAAGTAAATGGCCAAACTCCCATTGATTTCAATAGAACTGGCATCAGGCCCATAGAGTTCTTTTTCTTGAAATCTCAAAGTTAGATAAAGATGATTTTCTCAATTTTTACAGAAGGGGCAACTGAGGCACTGAGTGGTTAAAGTCACTTGCCCATGTCACTCAGAGCCAGGTCTTCTGATTCCCATTCCTTTATTGTATTCACTACTGCAACTGTCTCTGAACAAGGATAACAACAAACAGCTCTGTATTTTTTTCTTGTAGGGATTCTCCTGAACTGGCACACTGTTTAAGGTAGCGGTTCAGCTGTTTATTGTCAGCCAAAATTCCATCTTGATAAGCTGAATTCTTTACTGTATTAATTCTCGCCCTTCTCTGGTGTTGGGCAAAGTAATCTATGGCATGAACTGATAGTGATATGAACCCTATGCTGATGTAGTTTCAAAGGCAAGTCAGCATTTTATCATGTAGGCACGTTCATATTGTCCTAGTTCAGCAGATCTCAAACTGTGGGGCGGTCTTCCCAAGGGAGGTACGATAATGTGTCGAGGCATGAGCTGTATGTGCTTTTTTATGTTTTTATTTTTATTTTTTAAGAGCTCTGGCTGTCAGCCCTAGGTGGCTGGAGCTCATGCAGAAGGGTTGTGCGCTATGGACGGCGAACGAACTGTCATCCGGGGGATGCTATCCCCCAGCTTCACCCTTTCTGAGCCCCCAGCCCCGGAGCTCCGGGAGGGCCCCAGCTTGAGCCCTACCTGGGGCCACAACACAGGGACAGGGGAACTGGCAGGAGGAGGTCTAGGGGCAGAGTGTAGGCAACGACCACAGCTGGCTTTTGGGGGGACACAGCCTCCCCCAGCCTACGATACCTGCCACCCATGCCATGCACACTCAGGAGGCAGGGATAAAAGGGACAGCCGGAGATCCGCCGCTCGTGCGCTCTTCCTCCCCTTCCCCAATCCCTCACCTGGAGACGGTGGAGCTCCAGCTGTCAGCCCCATGGAGGTGGCAGTGGGGCACTATGTCTGTTGTGAAGTGGTATTGATGAATATCACTTTTCACAGTCATCCTTATTTCTCTGCTGCTGCTGGTGTGACGCTGCCGTCAGAGCTGGACGATGGTATATGTCCTGGGGGGGAGGAATGTAAATGACTACAAACGCAAAGAAGGGGAAGCCAATCAAATACATTTGAGAATCACTGTCCTGCTTTAATCTGGAGCTCAAACTGCCACATTCCAGCATTATATTTAGTGATTTTTTTTTTTAGTTAAAATATTTTATAAAAAATCTTTGGTAGCACTTACGGTCTGCTTCTGCATTACACTTCTGACGGGGAATTTTGGGTATGCAAGGACTGGTGCTGTAGTGCTTCCACTTTCGTTTTAAATAAGCTGTGCAACCTTCCTTACACACACTTTAAGGAGCTGAAGATTAAGGTAGTTTAACTGATATTTATCATATTTTCATCTGTTCCGATAAGGAGAGGTGAGGATGACATAAACGATGGAGAACTCTGGCAAGTAGGTTTCTTTGGCTGGAGAATTGTTTGGATGTTAGTACAGTAAAGACAGGTGAAAGAGTTCAGAGACTAGCCAGTCAGCTTGGCATTGATAGGAATGAGTCCCAACTGGTAGGTGATGAGCGTTGCTGCTGGAACAAGAGTAAAGCTGCTCAGGAGAAAGGGGAATTCCTAGCTCATTGAAACTATTTCTCAGCAAAAAGTCTCCTTCTTAGGGCTCAACAGCTCATACTGAATCCAGTATTGTACTCTCCCTAACACTCACGGATCTGCCAAGTGTGTTAGTCAAAGTTTAACATAGAAAAGGAAAGCAAAGCATCAGAACAGGGATCTTCTATGTGGATCTGAGAGGAAAGCTTTACATGTAGAATGTATTTAAGTGTTTCTCTTCTGAACAACACACCAACCACAGCCAATGCGTGGGTTAATCCATTGCAAACAGATGTGTTAACCTGGCTCTGTACCCTAATGTTAATATATTATCCCTCTGGTTCACACACAGATTTTAAATGTCAGGGGGGAAAAAATAAAATCTCTTCCAGGACAGCACTGGGGAAAAATTGTTGTGGTATATTCTATACATCATGCTTCTTGCTTTCACTTTTAGGCTGTGCATTGTTTGTTAGATATGGGTTTCTCCAACTTTTTCCTAGCCTGGACCAATTTTTTAAACCAAAGCTAGACTGATGGGCACCCAACCTGTTCTTCAGAATCTCGTGGACCATCTCCCTTCCCAGGACTAATCCTATGACACTCCTGTGGCACCAATGGCAATTGCTTACATGGAAAAATAATATTTAGGGAAGTACTGAAAGTATTTCTTGCTGTATTGGAATGGGGTTTAGCAGCTGGAAATGAGGAGTAGCAGCTAGCATGATAGTGACCATCATCTTTCCTTGGACCACCAGCAGGTGCTTCACAGGCCATCCATCCATCAGTGGTACAGAGACCACAATTTGGGAACCTCCATATGAGAGTATAGCACTAGAAATGATTAAAATTTGGGGTGAGAAGTCATTTCCATGATAAACCCCTATTTCCAGTTTCATTTGCAGATTTCCTAGATCTGTAGCCAACCATTTCCCACCGGCATTCCACTGTAGCCCTTACAACAATTAGTTCCTTACACTTCATCGTAAAACATGCACAATACTCATCAATGCTTGTTTCTAGGATCATAGCTGGAATGCAGTCGTTTAAGAATTTAGGTAATGTAACTACACCCAATGCTGCTCCTATCAAAATCAGTGGCACAACAGCCGTTGACTTAACTGGGAGCGAATTCAGACTCTGTCCCAAAAGCAACTAACGCTGATTTAGTTTTGGCCCAGAAATAATGGCCCAGATGCTGCCATCCAGGCTGAACAAATGCAGTTGTTTTACACCAGAAGAAACCTGTGTGTCCTCATCAGTCCCATCAGGTTTGTCCTGGTGACACAGCTGTCTGGGGTTTGGTCCTGCTTTGAGCAGGAGGTTGGACTAGATGACCTCCTGAGGTCCCTTCCAACCCTGATATTTTATGATTCTAAATCAAGGACTGGAAAGATTTTTATTATCTAATGTTGAAAATTAAAGACAGAGTCAAATTCATCCCTGTTGTAACTCCACTGACTTCCGTGACATTATAACAGGGTAGAATCTGGCCTATTATATTTATCCTGAGTTTGGGAATGGTCAGTGATATATAATTCAGGTTCCACTGTAGAATGTTGTTCTTGGTAATGGGCCCGATCCTCTGCACAGGATGGGGCCCATTTTGTGAGGGTATTCATATTCCAAGAAACCTTCCTCTATAGCATATGAGGATATTCTGTTCCTCACAATCAGGGTCTGTACACCCCAATTCTGCTACTGCTGGAGTAGCTGCAGAATTGCATCCTTGGACTCCAATCGCAGGGTTAATTTCTCCAGCAGAATGGAACATTTTTAAGGAATATTATTCCAGCTCATTTCTAATGCTAGAAACTCCTTTAATAAAACAAAAAAAAATTCTCTCTGATCTAAAATAGTTGCTTCAACTTATCAGGTTTATGACAGGCAATGTGAAATGATCTAAAAGCAATCAGGTGGTGCTGCATCCGAGACACAGTGTCTGTTGGAGGGGCTGCTGCGATGCGCATGCCACAGAGGATAGTGGGAAGGCAGAGCATATCCATGAACAGAACAGCACTCTATGGGGTACTGTTCTAAGTATAGCAACCCTGTTCCAAGCACCCTGAAGAAGAGACAAACGGTCAAGAAATAGACTATTTTTTTCTGCTGGGATTTTCTTGAAAACATTTGTAAAAATAATTTTTGTTAATTCGTTAGTAGAAATTATATTTTTGTCAACTTTCAACAAACAGAGATGGCCTTAGGATATTAGACTACGCACTAGTTTTAAAGCATGGTGGCAGTATTACCAAACCCAAGTGTTCCCCAAAATCATGAGAGACTTAAAAATAATGAGATTTTAGAAAATAATATATTTTGGGCCTTTATTTGCTTTCTGAAGTTTGAGCCATTAGGATTCCTGTTTTCAAGCTTTTGTACATAAACACGAGGACTAATTTTTTTTTTAATTAAAGCTGGGATTTTTACATAAATCACATGACTCCAGGGGCCTGAAGCTTTAAGAAAAATTCCAAATATGGCAACAGTCATGATAAAATTGTGTGAATTGCCAACACTGTATGTAATGACCTTAATATGTCAGACAACGAGATAACCCAAAGCCTGGATCCATTTTTGGCTCTGGTTCTGACATGGAACTTTGTTCTTGAAGCCCTTCTCTGATTCTCGCTGTACTAAAATATAGGGTTTGGGTTTTTTACCTCACAGGTATAAAGGAGCATTTCATATATCATTATCAGCTACAATTGACAGGAGAGCTGTACTCTAGCTGCCCAGTTTAGCAAGTCTAGAGAACCACTTTGTTCCATTTTCTGATTATGCCTGATGACTAAATGGGAAAAAGCGCGACCAACTGATAGTTGCTGGTTTCTCACAGAATTGTGTAGATTTCCAGAACAGTAGACTGTTGCACTAATTAAAATAAGCATTAACTCAACATAATACTTTGTCAGACAGACATTCCTATGCCTGACTTCGACCTCAGTTGCACTAGTTTTCAGGATAGCTCCATAAACTTGACTGGCATTTTTCCTTATTTGAGCTGCAGTCCTGTAATTGGATCTCTTGAGGGGCACCCCTGTGGGTACATGGATTAGCCACTGGGCCAATGCCCAGGGGCCCCCAGCCAAATGGGGGGCCCCGGAAAAAATCCACTGCAGGAGGTGGAATCCCGGAGTCCAGAGCAGGAGAAGCCCTTGCACCCTGACCCTGCTCCACAGCAGCAGCGCAGGGTGAGGGAAGCCCCAGTGCCCTCCCTTTCCCTGCAGAAGCTGTGAGATGGGCGAATCCCTCCCTCCCTCCCTCTGCCCAGGGGCCCCTGATCCCATCTCCGCCAGAAGCCAAGGGATGGCGGAAGCTCCCACCCCAGCGATCCCCTAGACCCCATCCCTGGCAGAAGCCATTGGATGAGGGAACACCCCCCAAAGTGAGCCCCGGCCACATCCCTGGCAGAAGCCAAGGAATGGGGAAAGGGACGGGGGAACTCCCTCTTCCCAAGCAGCCCCTGACTCTGTCCCCGGCAGAAGCCAAACAATGGGGGAAGCTCCCCTCAGCAGCCCCTGTCCATGGCAGAAGCCAAGCGATGGGGACAGAGCTTTTCCAGTCTTGGGGCCGAAGTGGGGGGCGTGTGTGTGTGCAAAAGGAGTTGCAGGGCTGCAGTGGGGGGGCTGGAATGGGGAGACCCTGGGTGGAACAGGAGCGGCTGCAGGGATGGGCAGAAAGGGGTGGGGTGGTGGGCCAGGCTGCAGTCAGTGGATGAGGCCACAGGCAGAAACAGTGGGGTGGGAGCCCCCCACTTGCTCTGGCCCGGGGCCTCAGGAAACCATAATCTGCCTCTGCCCACAGACTTCAGTGGGTTCCATGCAAGTGCCAGGGCAGATCCTTGTGCCTGCATGGATCCCATGGCAGTATCGGGGCCTTGAAGTGTGGAATCTGAATCAGGCCCAATGAGTCTGTAATCAACATCATCAGTTAGGAAGAGTCAGTTCCCATTTTCAGTGGAGCTTTCCATTCACTTAATTTGTTTAATGGACTGCAAAGTACAGCATACTATGATGGATTGGCAGTTCCATAAACATATTCCTTGCCAGAATGCATTCATCAACTGTGATTAAGATTCTCACTCTGAGTCTGAAAAGCAACTTTTGAACATACAGTATTGTTGTGTGTGGTTTTCTTCAGTGATTCTAAATGTCCATCATTATGGCATGTCCATCCTGGGGATATTTTAACCTCCAGGTGCTTTGATAAGCTTAATTTCGCCAATAGTATGGAGTAAATAGAGCTCTCAGCTGTTTAATAAAACAAAATAATGTTTTAAAAATGTCTAAAGGAAGGGTATAAAATCAGAGCATTAGTGAGATTCATTTCTCTGGGAGTAGAATCCAATAGGATATTTCATGTTATTTTTACCTTTTTAATTGTCTCTGCCAGTTGTTATGGGTTTTTAAAGAGCTTTGATTATATTTTCTGGTGCCCAATAACATGAATAAGTCTGTTCAGAAAGAACCCTTCTGTGTACACCACTTACTTGTAAAGCAGAAGGGGTTCCTCCTCTCCCGCTAGTGGCACTCTGCCAAACTCACTTGCGTCTTCTAGCAGCTCAGCTGCTGACTTCTTGGTCAATTACTCATGAGAGAAACTCGCTTTTAGATCATTCTGTGTTCAGATTCTCATTGCCAAGATGGGCCAGCTCAAAATAAATATTTGGGTCATTTCCCTTGAGGGGAGGACGGAAAGTCCTGAACACTTGAAAATCCATCCTATAAACCACATAAAATCTGTGTGAAAGGGAAACTTCTAACCCCAGCATATTTGTAGAGCCCATGAAAGATAACAAATTAATGAGCATCAGGGTAGAACATAAGGAAGATCAAATAAGGATACACACAGATGGAGATGAATGGCTTCCTGATACATGTATAAGAAGATTCTTTGAATACAGGATGGGGATCTTTGCTCACTGAAGTAAATGCCAAAATTCCCATTGACTGGGGTGTAGGGTGACTATTTCGACCGGGACAGTCCCTTTTTTAAGCCCTGTCCTGGCTGTGAGGATTTTTTTCCCTCCAAAAATGGGCATTTGTCCTGTTTGCTCTTGCCGACTTGATCTGTTGACAAATGACCACTTTTGTCAAAAAAGCAGGTTGCAGTGTGGAGGAACATGGGAGTGGGGGCAAGCAGAGATGCCAACCCTGCTCTGGGCCGGGGGGGTGCAGGAAGGGGAGGCAGCTTTCATGCTTGCAGGGGCATGGCAGTGACCAGAAACAGCCTCGTGGGGGTGCCCTCTGGCAAGCAGCTGGGGGTATCCCATTTTCCCTTTAGGAAATGTGGTCACCTTACATCTCAGTCCTGCACCAGGGAGATCAAACCACCGTAGCAGAGGTGCCTACAGAGGGCAACATTCTCAAGATGCTTTATTTTTAAACTATTTGCCTAAGGAACATTTAGGATAAAGCCCAAAGAAGCTAGATGCTCTCGGAAGTGAGGCCCAGCACAATAGCTGCTGTTGGGTCTATTAAAAGTGGAAACAAGGACAGCATGCTTGGCTTCCTGGAAAGGCTTACATTGCCCTGTAGGCACCCTATCGGTTGATTTAGAGAGTTGATGCTGATCTCTGAAAGGTAGACACCCTCTCTAGCCTTGATTCAGTATTGCCAACCCTAGGGATTAAAAAATCATGAGACACTTAATGAAACTGGCTTCAAAATTATGAAACTTATCAAAAATTATGTATGTTGGGTGCTTTTTATTTTTCTTTTGGTTTCTGGGCCTTTGTGGGTACTTTTGGGTCATATTTTTAAGCTTTTCTCTGCCACCAGGAGGCCTAGAAATGTCCTTTTTTAAAATGAAAGCTGAGATTCTGACAATCATCTGGTTTCAGGTACTTTTATGAAAAAGACTATCACAGAACTCATGAGAATTGCCATCACTGCAGTGATGAACTGAAAGAATCCATAAAAGTGGGGGGAGGAAAGGAGTGTGTTTGGAAAAACAGCAGGTTCTTAGGGCTCCAGAATCCTTCCTCTATCATGGATAATGTGGAAACAGCTACTCAGTATCCGATTAGGCATTGGGTAAAATATCGGGTGCAAGATGTATGTTTTAGGAATGAGTCTCAGCAATAGGGGAATTACAATTTTTCCAACTTGCATCAAGTAATCAGGCCTCACTCACCTTGAGTTTTATGTTTGGGAGCTGTAATCTGCTGATTTAATGCTGACTCCCCTTTTTGATAGCATTTTGGAATCAGCTACGGCTCCTGAACATGAATCACTGCGGTTTGATTCTTATTCTTGCATTGCTTCAGCTTTGCGATAGAAAACACACATGAGAGTGTTTGCTGCTATAGGCTGGAGATTTGTGTCACATCAAATTAGGCCTAAAAGTTGTTATTTGATTGATCTGATCTCTATTTTTAATTATTTTTGAAAGCTTGTCCTTTTCCTCTATCCCCTTAAGAAATAATGGGGAGTGGATCGAGACAAGTGGTATCTTACAGCATGATAGCAGCAGGAATTTTTCAGGTGTATCCTTAATGCTGTTTTCATTAGACTGTTTTGAATACATAATATTTACTGTTATCTGTTATTTCCTCGTTTCTTGTGTTTTTTTTTAATGCTCAAACCTATACATTAAGTTTAAAACTAAAATCAAGACATATCTTGTATCCATGTCCATTTTATGACTTCATGAGGCTGTGTATTAGATACCCAAACTGTGTTAAAATGAAATTAAGGGGTCCATTTTTGACATGGGGCCGACTATCTATTAATGGAGAGATTACAAATCTAGCATGTTTTGGAATGTATTCAGACTCCTCCAGGAAAGGAACCTTTTTAGAACAGCGATGATCTTACTCAGGGCCACATTTTCTACTGGTTTAAACTAAACCGGCTGCCAATGGCTCTGTGGGGCCATTGCAGCAGTCAGAAAGGATCACCATAGTGCAAGGATGCTCTGCCACACCTCCGTTCTCCTGGAAAGGATGGCCTGGAAAGGATGGCTTAGGGCCAACTACACTAATTCGCTACCATCCAGGGATAATCTACACACAGGGGGAGTTCTCTGCTGCCAGATTGCCACATTTAAGTCTGCTTTGTACCAGGAGACCAGTACAAAGCAGGTATCACAGGGTTAAAGATCTGCCCTCAATCTTTAACTCATTGGGGCAAGTTATTTTTATTTTTATTATTATCAATTATTACTACTTTATATTGCAGTACAACTTGAAGGCCACAATGAGAATCATGGCCCTATTGTATGAGATATTGGACAAACAGAAAAGGTAGAATTTTTCTGGAGAATTTGTGGCAAAATTCCTGAAACACCTAAAAATCACTTAATACAAGGAATCTTTGTCATTCACTTTTCTAGGGACCTCGGGTCATGATGGAGTCTCCATCATTTTCAGTTTTTAAGTCAAGACTGGATATCTTTCTGAGAGATTATGCTGTATCTCAAACAGAAGCTGTGGGCTTGGTGCAAAGGTTACCGGGTGAGACTTATTGGCTAGTGTTACGCAGAGTCATACTAGATAATCATAATGGTCCCTTGTGGCCTTGAAATGTATGAATCTCAAAGAAGACATGGTCCCTGCCTCAAAGAGTTTACAATATGAAGAGAAAGAAAACACAGCAAGGGATTGTAAAACAATAGCAGGAATGAGGGGAGGCAGCATGAGGGTAACAGTGATGAGATCTCGATGTTACATAGGCTGGCTATGTGCACAGCATGATGGTTCCAAATTATAGTTTGTTTGTTTAAATTAATAAGACTGTGGGGCAGCATAGATGAAAGAGCAGAGCTGTTTGCAAGAGAGATGCACACTGGAGTCAGTGGATGTGTGCCATTGACGGTGGGTACCTTAAGAACATCAGAGCGGCCATACTGGGCCAGACCAATGGTCCATCTAGCCCAGTATCCTGTCTTCCAACAATGGCCAATGCCAAGTGTTCAGAGGGAATGAACAGAATAGGCAATCATCAAGTGAGCCATCCCCTGTTGTCCACTCCCAGCTTCTGGCAACAATTGCTACTAAAGACTGAATTTTGTTATGAGATTATCTTCCCTGGAGAATACGTGGATCCATTTTTTTTTCTGGGTTTGTTTCCAGAGTGAATGCAGATTTAAGAAGATCAGTTCTCAAAAAAACACCAGTACTCTTGTCCATATGCACTAGTCATTATTGTGTTCTCTTGTCTTTCGATAGGGTGTCTCCTACAGATTCTGAATGCACCTGCATATTATCACTGCTTGTCACACTACCCCCCATGCCAGTAACTTCACTCCTGGCAGTGACTCCCAATCCGGCACACATGGTGTACAAAATTCTGCACTGGAGTGAACTAGTGCAGCTCCATTGACTTTCATGGAGGTGGGCCATTTACAACAGAGAATTTGGCCCACAGGGTTTAGTATTACATACACTTACATAGCATTCCATGTGTTGGACCCTATTGCACTTCTGATCAGTGGCGGCATGGCACATATCTTCTGTTGCTTTTCGGAGACTCCGAGAGGGAGGGGAGGGCCTTTCCTGTGTGAATTTTTTCAGTTCAGAAATGTAGACACAGTTCCAAAGCTGAAGGCGAAGGGTGAGAACTAATACATCTGCAAGTAATATTGCTCTTGGCTGTAACACAAAACAGTCAGTGCCTGATTACAATATATGTGAACATTCAGTAACAGTGATGAGATCTTGCCATTTAACTCAGCCTGAGACTTCTTGGCATTGTAAGATAACAGTGCTTCCATGGCAGATGGATGAGATATCTGTGGTATACTGATGGCATAGCATCATACTGTGGTCACAATAGCATAAGATTAGTGACAGCTATGGTAACTTATAATAGACTATGTCATCAGAAAGTGGTGGGGACCGACTGCTGTGGCACTTTAATATTCCTCATCTGGGAGAGCTCACAGAGCTCCTCAGAATGCTGCTCCCAGCAGCTGAGGAGGCTGTGGGAGAACTTGAAGGGAATCATAGAACCTCAGGCAGATAGAATGAGTGGGTTGCTTCAGGAGAGACTTCTGTGCTGAGCAGAACCAGGGGCGGAGGTGGGGGGGATGACCCCCTTCCCCTGCCTCAGGATAGGTCAGTCAGCCTACTGTCATTCCCCCCACACAGACACAACTTTCCTCTCCCTTCCCCTCCCGCTTCAGTTGAAAAGGGCTTGACAGTCTACTAGGATGCCCCTGGAACACTGGGATTAAGAAACCTGCATCATGTGATGCTGTACTTGCCCCATGAGGCATTACAAACCCTTTCCAAAGCACCTTGCGGCCAGTTGCACAGTGGGATCGCTACCCACAGTGCACTGCTCTCTGTGTCAATGCAAGAACTGTTAGTGTAGATGCATTCTGCTGACACAGGGAGCATAGTGTGGACATGCAACAGCAGTTTAGTTAAAGCTGCATAACTTTTGGTGACAAAATTTTGTAGAGTAGACAAGGCCTTAGTTTGTGGCACAACATGGGCATCCACTCTCAGGTTTCTGGCTCCCTCGCCGTTTCCTTTCTTGTTTGGAGGCACACCTCTCTCTCCCTCCTGAGCAGGGTATTGCCAGACTGAACAGTTTCTTGTTATTCCCAGCAAAAGACAGTCTGCCTAAGCAGGTCTATTTTTTTGTCTCTTTGGAGACTAATAACAGTGTAACATCCTACAGTTACCACACAGTTCTTTAAAAGCCAGAATATTTTATTCTTAAAGTAAAAGCATTACAGAGAAAACATATTAAAAACAATAAAAGAACCTACACACATGCAAATGAAGCTAACCGGAGATCACCCCAACTTTAACATGGGCTCTGGCTGGAGCAGTCCTTCAAAACCCCAGAAAAGTGTCTTGTCTATGGTCACAAATTCATTGCAGCCTCAGCTCAGAACTAGCCCACTCATGGAAGTTTAGTCCCTTCTATACAGTTCAGGGGTCTTTGATCTGGAGTTTCCAGGAGCAGGTAATCATTAGATAATAGGTTTCCTCCCAAATACCTCCTAGGAAACTCACATCACACATATTGTCCCAAACAATTCTTTGAAGTGCCTGACATTCCTAAGGTTTACAGTAGTCGATCTCCTAGAAAAGTTACATACAGTCCTACAATAACACATAAACGTTGCATTTTTAATGCAATGGATGCCAAGGGTATTAAACCTACTAAGGTTTGATCAAGATGTTGCAGGAAATTGCCCTCTGTCACAAGAGCTACCAGTGACTGCACAACATCCTGGGCAAGGTTCTTCCATTGCTTTGCACTGCAATATATTATTCAGGAGCAGCGAAGGAAAATGTTTTCAGCACGCATGTGCACGCCCCTCCACCCGCCTACATCCTGAGTGGTGGAGCAAAAATGCCCAGCCAAATACTGTGAAGCAGCAGTGTCTCCTAGAAGTTTGCCCTGCTCTTCTGCCTCTAGAATCGGACCTGGTTGTGTCAACACATTGCCTCATCACAACCCGCTATGATCATATATTGCTACACTTTCACAAAGGAGACTCTATAATCTGCAGGCTCCATTTGATGCCAGAGGTCCTTTCTCCTCCTTCAGTTCTTTCTGTTTTAAGGTAAGGGGAGTGTCCCTCCCTTGTCTGTCTCTGGGTCACTTGTGAATTCACAGCTGCATGTGGGCAGAGAAAGCCATGCCTAGGGCTACAGGGAAGCTTTAGGAAACAGTGCCAGATTCTGCAGAATCGTCATCCATCCCTTCCTCCTGCCTGCCAGCTTCTGCTGAAATGTTTTGGAAAAACTGCAGAATTCACTTATGAAAATAGAAATAAATTGGACACAGTTCACTGTTGCCCATTCACAGCAAGAGGTGAAGACCTGTGAAATGAAAATGGAGGAAGTGGTACCTAATAGTTAAAGCGGGGAACAGCATGTCTGCACCCCTCGGTTCTATTCTTGAGTCTGCCATGGACATGGGCAAGTCACTCAGATCTTGCTAAGCCTCTGCTTTGCTAATATGGATAATAAGGTTTCCCTGCAGTCCAAAGCCCTATGTACTCTGGGTAAGCTGCACCCAAATTATGAATTAATGGAAATATCCTATCTCCTAGAACTGGAAGGGACCTTGAAAGGTCATTGAGTCCAGCCCCCTGCCTTCACTAGCAGGACCATGTACTGATTCTGCAGCTTTTGGTGGAAATTCTTCCGCAGCTTCAGATCAATTTTGAAAATGGAGAATGGAATGAAATTTGAAAATGGATACTATCTGTAAAGCTGCATGATTAAAGATGACCATTTTATATCATTGATATCACTGTTATACACGGCAACAAATCTGTCACAAAATATATCATGTGATGTGTCAAAGAAAAAGCTACAATCTATCCATGTATCCAGGGTCATACCTTCTCTGGAGCACAGCAGGCAGGGATCACTGTCCTCCCCACATGCATCTGATGAAGTGGGTACGCTAAAGTTATATACAATATACAATGGCTATACAATATATTTGTATCTCCAACCTGTGTTTTGTTCCTGAGTGACATCCACTGGATAGAATTGACATTAGGGCTAGGCAGCTCTGTACTGATGGCCCATCAAGGATCGCAGCTCTCAAAATGGGCCACTGAAGAAACTCATCCCATCCTGCTCTTCCTGAGGATGCCTCAGACAGCCAGGAGCCATTGACCACCCACTGTGATTCAGCAAAACATGTAGGGGCAAGTAATATGCTCATGTGAGTGTGGCATTATCAGTGTAGCCTTTCCAGGTACCCGATCGCACTATCACCCGCACAGCATACCTTGTATCATTTATTTTGATGTTTGGTTTCGTTACACTGCCTCCACATATTTGGTTTTCATTATGCCACAGATGGTCACCTTTAGGTTTTAGACTGAACTACCCATTAAGATAAATGGGGCAGTTCCCAGAGCTATGATATCAGGCTGTCTGCAGACTCAATGAGATAACACCGCACACTCATGTTTCAAGATTTTCTTCACAGCCGTGAGGGCTGGGAGCATAATTTTGTTACAGTGAAAGCAGAGTTCTGGAGCATGTTTCTCTGTGAAGAGGTGAAATCCATGACAACAGAATTGTGGAATACATGGGGTTCTGCCAGCAGTAACGAGACATGTCTGCAGGATCAGTTAATGGTTGTAGAGTGATGTGAGGTCTTTGGACAAAAGGTGCCTGAGAAATGCAGAGTAATAACATGAGTTTGACTAGGCCAAGAAATGTAGGGGCAGGCTACAGGAGCCCCTTCTCTCTTGCTGAAGTCTCCCCTGCACAGGGGACAACCATACTCTAGCTACAGAGCACTGGGCAGCACAATGTGGGGAGTATCAGAGGGGTAGCCGTGTTAGTCTGGATCTGTAAAAAGCAACAAAGAGTCCTGTGGCACCTTAAAGACTAACAGATGTATTGGAGCATAAGCTTTTGTGGGTTAATACCCACTTCGTCAGACACATGTGGGGAGGACAGTGATCCCTGCCTGCTGTGTTCCAGAGAAGGTATGTCCCTGGCCCCTGAACACTGGCAAGTGTCAGCAGCGCTATGTTCAGGTGAGGCCTGTGAATCTTCCTCTGCACAGTGTAGCCTGATTTAGGGTGCAGTGATGATATTAATTTGGATAATATGGGAATGTAATGTATTAATTTTATTTGGATTTAAGTAATATTACTAATAATTAATAATCAATATTAATTGGTATGATTTTAGGCTCGCCAATCTGTTTGATCAGAAGATAAAAGTTCTTGTCCCGAATCAGATTCCACAGAATTTACAAAGGACCATCGGGGGTATGACAGGAAGCTCACACTGAGACAGATATAGCCTTAAAGACTTTTTATTAAAATCAATAATAGTAATTAAATGGTAAAATAATCAGAGTTACAAAGTTACAATTGCATTACTGCTATTCAGAAGATACATATGATAATATAGTATTATATGCAACAAAGCTTTGGTTAATATACTCACACCCTTCCTCGATAACCTGGTGGTAAAAGGCACAGGAACAGCCTTGTGGTTCAGATTTCTTAATTCTTGAGTGAGGGTTGCAGTGCTTAGAAGAAACTAATGCTACAAGCAATTAAACTGAACTTAGGGTTTACTTGACTAACTTAAAATCAAAACCTAATAAAAAATAAAACTTGGGGAAACCAAGCTTAGCCTAGTTCCTTTGAAACTTATAGTTTAAGAAGAACAAGTGCAGCCTATTAATAGTAACCGTCATCATAGATAGAGCAGATAGAAAGATATAGTAGAAATAGAATGTAAGTGAGAAACGGGGTAAAGTGAGAATCGAGTACCCTATTGAGGTGGGTCACTTCTTTTACAGGGCAAATGCCGGAAATCCTTCCTCTTATGCCAAATTTCATTCCTCACCCACAGAAATGTTAGGGTACACTACCGCATAGGCTAATATGTATGTGCGTATTGATGACAGGGATGTATGCACATCAGCCTCTTGTGGTGTACTTGTTAAGTCTATGGGTACAACACTGAAAACCCTCCTATGCCATTCTCCATTGTTTATTGGTCTAAATAAAAGGTCATGGACATAGGTGTGGGTACTCATCTATTTAGGTAGCAAGATATAGATCAACTTTGCTTTCTGAATAAAAGGTCTTAATATAGATATGCTAACTTTGCCTTAGCTTAACATACAGGATATGGCCTATAGGTCTCTTGCATTACAGCCAAACTTATTTTAATATAAATCTATAAACCTATTACAATAAACTAAATACTTAAACCATATATATATGTAAGCAAGCAGGTTAGTCCTATAGGCTACAACAGATCCGCCAGCTATTGCCCCAAACATTTGTGGGGAGGCATGGTGGGGAGGATGGCACCAACTCTACTGAGGTTATTTGAGCTGTCAGCTCCATAGCCATAGGGGAGATTTCTCAACTAACCCGGGGGCTTATGAATTAAATTGCTGTGCTACAGATAGAGCTGCCAACAGTCCCTTTTTACAGGGGACATCTCTTATCTTTTCATCTCTGTACCACAAGACCCGGAGTTGCTGAGTGCTGCAAAAAGCAGCGAGAAACACCCCTGGCGAATGTAGGTGAGTACTGCCTATAAATTATTATTATTAATACTAATAATGATGATAATACTGAGGGCAGGGGTGCTAAGAAAACAGCACCTTATTTTTGAAATATAATGTTGGCAACGCTAGCTACAGATGACACATTACTGTTGCTCCTAACACAATCCAGACCAGGTCACAGAGTATCCCTTAAATCCCATTAGCAGAGAGGATAAAGCATGGCTGAATTTGGGGAGGAATAGATAGTTTTTCCCTTAGCACTGTGGAAGTTGACAATTTGCAGGGTGATAGAACACAAATCCCACAATGTTGCCATCATATCTAGACAGAGATTACATTAATTCCATCCTCATATTGGACTCTGTCATTAAATTGCAATCAGTATTGCACAGAGCTCCTGTGGGGATTAGAATTTCCCCACTGAACTTCATTGTTTTTGAAACCCCTAATCCTTCCTGTTTTCGACAACTGCTCCTTAATTCCCAGAAATCTATTGCGCTTTGTAGCCTCTGTAATGTGTTTCACATAGCTAACCTGCTTATTTTACTCATACCCTTATTTCTTGAGTTCCTTGGACCCTTACTCAACTGCTTAACCATAGTCATTTGGATTGCTTCACCCCACTCAGCCATTTGTAGTTTGGCAATTTCTTGCCCACTTCTAGCCCATTCCCAGGATATTAGATTACATTTCCTTTATTTCTAGTAAGAAAGTGACTGCTGACTCAACTCATCAGAGATAGCTCTTCTTTCACTATCAGTATGAAGTCAGTACTGTAGCATGATTATGGAAGGTTTTGTACTGTTGGAGGTGCTGCCTTTTAAATAAAGCATAAATTCCAGGTCCTGTCCACAGATAGTCATTTAAGAGCTCCTGGCAACTTTTTGTAAGAGTAGGGCTATTAAAACGATTGTCCTGATCAGATTCCAGTTCTGTTGGGTGCCTTCTGACTAGCTAAAATTTCCCAGGTAGTTACCATTGGGAATTCAAGTCTCCTACCTAAATTTACGCACAGTATTTTTCTTCATTTCCTGTCCTATATTGTGTAGTGTTTCTGTGTTCTTTTAAACATCTATTCCCCAGTGGTGGAAGCATTTCAGTAGTAGGTGAAGGGAAGTGTACAATCCCTAACCCACAGAGAGGATGTAGTACTTAATTCGCTAGAGTTACATTTTTAAAGGTCTCTCATACCATCTTCCAGTTTTATACTTGCAGTTAGATTCCAGGGACAAATGATGGGTCCTAGTAGACTGATTAATTGTTTTGTGAGTGCAGTCAGATGAGGATACTTAGGGCTTGTCTACACTGGCACTTTAAAGCGCTGCAACTTTCTTGCTTAGGGGTGTGAACCACCACCCCCTCCCCCCGAGCGCTGCTGGTTTCAGCACTGTAACATATCAGTATAGACAGTGCACTAGTGCTGGTAGCCACGCTCCCAGCACTGGTAGGTACACCCCTTGTGAAGGTGGGTTTTTCAGAGAGCTCTCCCCCAGCGCTATGCCATGATTACACAAGCCACATTAAAGTGCTGCCACAGGATTTCAGAAGCAATCAGGATTGGTCTAACTCTACTCCCAGTGGAGTCAAAGGCAGTTTTGCCATTGTCTCCTATGGAAGCCACATTAGACCAATACTGAACACTTCTGAAAATCCCAATCCTATCCCACTCTGCAACTGGCCGCAGGGTGCTTTGGGAAGAGTTTGCAATGCCTCATGGGGCAGGTACACCATCACATGATGCAGGTTTCTCAATCCCATTGTTCCATGAGCATCCTACTACATTCCTAACTCCTTTTCAACTGAAGTCCAGGGGAGAGAAAGTGTGTGACACAGGGGCGGCTCCAGGCCCCAGCATGCCAAGCACATGCTTGGGGCAGCATGCAGTGGGGGGCGCTCTGCCGGTCGCCGGGAGGGCGGCAGGCAGGGTGCCTTCGGCGGCATGCCTGAGGAGGGTCCGCTGGTCCCACGGCTTCGGTGGACCTCCCGCAGACATATGCGGAGGGTCCACTGGTCCTGCGGCTCCATCAAAGCCACGGGACCAGCGGACCCTCCGCAGGCATGCCTGCGGGAGGTCCACTGGAGCCACGGGACCGGTGATCGGCAGAGAGCCCCTCGCGGCATGACGCCATGCTTGGGGTGGCGAAATGTCTAGAGCCGCCCCTGGTGTGACAGGGAGAATGTGTGTAGGGGGGAGGATAGACTGCATGTTGGGGGAGAGTGAGTGTGTCGGCATGCTGTCTCATAAGTACAGACAGCTGCAGGAAGCAACCTGTCCTGAAACGGGGAGGGGGAAACCCCAACATCAGCCCTGCCTCCCTTCGTAGCTCTGCACAGAACAGTCCGTCTGTCTCTCTCTCTCTCACGCACACATCCACCACTGCCTGCCTGCCTGCCTCTGTGTTCATAGTGTGGGAGACAGCAGGAGCGTTTCACATAAATGATTGGCTCTTTGTTTCCGGGACCAGAGGAGCACAGCACAACACACTGGCTGTCAGAACGGAGCTTTGAAAGGGGAGAGTGTATCCTGTGGGGCTGCTGAGTTCAAAACAATGAGCAGAATGGTCACAGCAGACATTGCAGGAGACTCCGGAGGCCAATTACAGCAAGAAAAGCAAGCCCGGTGTTTACACTGGCACTATGGCGATAAAACTTTTGCACAAAAAGCCTTTTCACTCTCACTGAGGTGGTTTTATTACAGTGCTGCAACTGAGGCGTTTTGTCTCAAAAAGTGACTTTGCAGTGTGTACACCTCTGTGTTTCATCGCCAAAAGCTGCCTTTTGGTATAAAAACTTGGCAGTGTAGACCAGGCCCTAGTGTCTGCTTCCATTTAAGATACATCAGTGGAAGCTGCTTTACATGTGCAGTAGCTGCTATGTACAGCCTAGCCCAAATGATTTTATGCTCTATCACATTCCCCATTGCTAACACTTTTTAATGAGTGCTTTTCATGAAACAGATACATACACAGTGGCATGATTCTTGTTCCCATTGCATCAGAGAATTAACTCTCTTGACTTCAGCAGAGTTAATTGAGATTTACATCAGTATTAAAGAGCTCAGAATCTGCCTTCAGCATGCTGATAGGTGGGTCGTAGGAAATGGAGCTCATCAATCCATTTGTAAACTGATTTGGTGTGATTCTGTATATAAATGTTCTCAGCTCTTCTAACACAGTGTGCTCACATCACCTGTCTGACACAGATTTACTGGCCAAGACAACCCACAACTTGAGGCATCCGCAGTTATTAAATCAGCTCATAAAATTCTCTTCTATAGCATCCTTCTCTATGAGTGATTTAGGACCAAGTACATACAGTGCTTAGCAATTAGATTTGTTTTCTCCTGATTCACATCCTTTCAATTTTGGTAGTAATTTTGCATGATAAACACCAGCCAAAGTGCTTGGTCATCATGATTAAACTCACAACCTAGTTTTGGGGATTTTTTTAGCATTCTGCAGTTAATCAAAATCTGGGCTTTCTTTCCCAATCCCCTCTCCCTAATTCCTAAATTCCTCTGGGGCTTAGGCTTTGCTAAGAGTTGTTCTGGAGAGCAGCCACAAAGAGTTGAGAAAAAATGCAAGTTCCCTTCTGCAGTTTATCTGGGCAAAGGGCCCTTTACAGCACAGACAGTGCCTCTGCTCTCACAGCAGTCCCCTTAGTTCCATGGGTCCCTTTAGGGCTTTTATTCAGATTTCTCACAGTTCATTCCCCCCCCCCCCCCCCGAGAAGCAAGGGATTGGCCTGTTGCAGAGAGCCGTGTTGGAAGGGAGAAAGTTGTAGGATTTTGACGGAGGCCTCTGTTGTAGCGAGCTGGCAGGACCTCTGTCAGGGATGAGGTTATTGCCTTGGACTCACTATGCCAGGTGCAGCAGGCTGGATCACAGGCTGACAGCACATTGAGGCCACTCAGATTGCGATGGTGCTGTGTTTGGGTCAGGTCCTCCGAGGCAGTAAATGTGGCTAGTTCTGGTGTTCTCAAGTGGAGGCTCACCCCTTTTTTCACACTATTAATCTGCTGCCCCCTCCAGCCAATCACAGCTGAGACTCTTCAAATATAACTGGGGGTTGGATTAAAGCAGGACACGTGTAATCCAGGTTCAGTGGTATGAGGTGACCCAGTGCAGAACAAACTCAGAACAAATGACAAACCAAGGGCCAGATCTTCAGCTCTGCTCAAGGAAAGGAGTGCATGGAGCTGAGGAGGTGCCAGGGGTAGGTGGATTTAAGCTAGTTTTACTCCCTTCCCCCACACCAGATCCAATGGCTGGTCCTCTGGAGAAAGTCAGAGTAGTGGCCTCATGGCTGCCTTTGAGACTTGCAAAAAGAGGCAGTTTAAAGCAAGCGCTTTGCAGGTAACAGTGTGAAATATTAACATTAATAAACTGTAGATTGAAGTGAATTATTTAAGTGTGTTAAGTCTTGCCTATGTGAACATTTAGTTCATTTTAAAATGAGTTGTCAGTCTATCCTGCACTAGCGTGCCACCTCTGTCAGTGTAGATCCTGCTGGGACATGTCAACAGTTCATTAGAGCACTTTGATCTAATCAAAGAGGACTTGATCAAAGCACCCTAACGAACTGTTAATATACATCAGCAGAGTTCACCCAGACAAGGAGCTGGCTTCTGTGAATGAATGTTCATTTAGACAAGCTCTGATTGTCATTTTGCTGTTTTATGATTTTAAATCATACCTAAAAAAAAGATTTAAAACAGTCCAGTGTCATATCCTTTTTAAAAAACAGAAAGCTTTTCTCAGCATTCTGAAATGAAAATTGTAAACGTCTTCAGAAGAACAATAAATAATTTCCATAATTGGATCTATTATGTAGAGGAGACTGAAAGAGGATCATGAGAAGAAAAGACAAATATCCTCCAGTTGAAGCAGTGTAGATCAGCTGTGAGGTAAGGACAGGACAGCTTTCCAGGCCTCTGGTTTGCGTTTAAATGTTTAGTTATTTCCATGAGTTGTTTACAGGGCCATCCCTAGACATATTGGTGCTCTATGCAGCCCCGCCCCCGGGGGGTGCATCCACAGGCCTCCGCGAGGAGTGGGGGGCAGGGGGAAACCGCTCCCCAGCACTCACTGGCAGTGCAGGAGTGGATATTCTCGGAGCGGGATTAAAAAAATAGTCTCACACGGGGCTCTGCTTCGGAGCCCCAACTGGGATAGACACAGGGGTAACCACTGTACTATTGTCCCAAGCTGATACCCTGAGGCAGTGACACAGCTGCTGCTGTTGCTTGAATCCTGAAGAGGAACATGCTATAGTGTTAGTTTAGCAGCTTTGAGTGGCACATACAGTTAGGAGGAGGGCCACATTTATTTTCCTTTGATTTCATTTTTCCTGAGGGTCAGACCCAAAGTCTGATTCTCATCTCACTTTTGTATCAGTGTTATGACAGCATGACTTCGTTGACTTCAGGTGAATTACTCCTGATTTACACTGGTGTTGGAAGAAAAGTAGGCCTGGGTGTCCTATTCCTTGACAACGAATGTGATGACTTAAGGAGCAAGCCAGTGTAATATTTAGCCTTATGGGATGCCAAGGTGGAAAAGGCACTGACATAGTTTCTCACCCCCCACCCCTACAATATGGGATCTGACTCTGAAGAGTGAAGGAGAACAGAAGTCTAGAACTTGCTGTTTCCTCTCCTTCAAAAATCTATATAGACCTGTGAGCTTATCATGCCAGCTTCATACAAATAACCCAAGTGGCAGGTCTCCCACTGTGATGAATCGACAGATATGTATGCTACATTGCTTTTGGGATATGGCAGTTCCACTCGTGTGATTGCTCTCCTCTGTACTGGTGGAGCTAATGGAACTGTTCTGCTGTTTTCCCAGTAGTTGGGAGGGATTCAGGTTTCAAACTTTCCCCTTGGCTCTCTGAATGGCTCAGGGAGTTGGCTCTAGAGCATTTTGCTGCCTACTTGGTCCTAATCCAGCCAAGGCATGTTATGGTGAATGATTGGTTAGTAAACTGAAGGATAAAGTATAGCTATTATTTCTGGCAGAACTGCTGTTAAATAGTTTGAAGAAAGGCCAATATTGGGTTCTGTCGGTATGACCCACCAGAAGCAATGTTCAGTATTGTGTTTTCCTATCAAGTTGGCATTCAGTCTCCCAGAGGATCTATGGGAAATGGCAGTAAGTGAACTGTATTGTTTAAGATTATCAAAACATTTCCTTTTTCCTTATCTCTGTGTTTTCATTTATATCATCCTCTCTGTAATTAGAATATTTCTCCTTTATGTCTCTAACGTAATGCCGAACACATTGTTCTTGCTTGAGTGTCGTTGGGTGTACGTATTTTAATAATCACCTTGCAATCATGCAGTTCCGTATTCCATTAGCATGATTCACCTACCTAAGTACTTATCTGAGTATCCAAATGCAAGATTTGGACATTCTGTTTATTTGCATTTGAAACTTGTGGCAGCCAGTGAGTCTGCTGCTAATATTGACACATCTGCATTTTCTTCTCCATTAAATTGAAAGTGACTAGTGCATTATGAGCTTCACCACAGCATTGCAGAGAAATTCAGCAGCTGCCATTCCAGGGAATAGTGAGGAAAGCAAGTACATGCCTGAATCTTTACACAGAACTTACAGTTCAGAAAACAGGGCAAGGATAATTCTTAATTGATGCACAAAATCTCACCCTGGACCACTCTCAGAAAAATGGTCACCATGCAGATAGCACTTCTTAGGCCTTGTCTACACTGGCATGTTTCTGCGCGGTAAAGCAGCTTTCTGCATTTTAACTCCCGAGGTGTACACACTGCCAAGCCACTTAGTGTGCAGAAACTGTGCAGCTGCAGCACTGTAAAACATCCCAATGAGAGGCATACAGCTTTCTGTGCCAGGGGTACAGTGCCGTAGTGCCAGCATAGATTACAGTGCTGTGATTGGCCTCCAGGAGGTGTCCCACAATGCCTTGTTTTGCCTTTTTGGTCATTGGTTTGAACTGTGCTGCCCTGCCCTCAGGTGTCCAACCGTGAGCCCCAGCCCTTGAATTCCTTGGGAATTTTGAAGTCCCCTTCCTGTTTGCTCGGTGATGCATGAAGTGATCCCAGCGCATCTTTCCAGGTGGCTAGGTGCCTGCTCCACACATCAGGCGATCCCCCGCTTGGGGCAATGCCAAGCTGCTGGACCTCATCAGCATTTGGGGAGAGGAGGCTGTGCAGTCCCAGCTGTGCTCCAGCCATAGGAATTATAATACCTACAGACAGATTTCACAATGCATGACAGAAAGGGGCCATGACTGGGGGACACACTGCAGTGCAGGGTCAAAGTGAAGATGCTGCAGAACACCTGCCACAAGGTGCAGGAGGCAAACTGCTGCTCTGGTGCTGCGGCCATGAGCTGCCAGTTCTACAGAGAGCTGGATGCGATACTCGACGGTGACCCCACCTCCACAGCGAAGGCCACTGTGGATACTTCGGTGGCTCACGTGCCAGTCGAGTGGATCAAGCCAGGAGGAGGAGATCTTAAACGAGGAGCGAGAGGGGAACCCAGAGGCAAACACAACTGGGTCACAACTCGAAGGTCAGAGATGCATGCAGCCAGGAGCTCTTTTCTACCCCGGAGAAGGCCAGCCAGTCACAGCTGTTGGATGTTGGTGAAGCCCAAACAGGAGAGGAGGCCCCGGTAAGCAGATTTGATTTTGAGAATCGTTGAAGCGAGTTGTTGGGGGCAGGAGAGTTGCAAAACGCAGGCTTGTGTCTGTGTGATGCACATACCACCACATGCCTAGTCTGAGCAGCGGAACAGGGTGTTGATTGACTCCCTCACTTCACAGGAATCTCCCTCAGAAATCTCCAGGAAACTCTCATGGAGATCTGGAAGCAATTTAGAATTATAGAATGTTAGAGTTGGAAGGGACCTCAGGAGGTCATCTAGACCAACCCCCTACTCAAAGCAGGACCAATCCCCAGACAAATTTTTGCCCCAAATGGCCCCTTCAAGGATTGAACTCACAACCCTGGGTTTAGCAGGCCAATGCTCAAATCACTGGGCAATCCACTGCCACAGGTTCTTTGGCAGAGCTGCTTAGTTTCTTGCCCCATTAATGGTAACTTCCCCACACCACTCTGCCGTCACTGAGGGAGGGGGGACCATTGCACACAGGCGAACCGCATAGGGGCCAGGTTGAAAGCCACAGTCTTGGAGAAGACCCTCCCTTGATTCCCAGTTCACCCTCAGCAGCGAGATGGAAAATGTGGGGACAGGAATGATTATCAAGTCTCCCCTACAGTGCTGGCTCTCCCCAGAAACCACGTGCCCAGTGTACAGTAGAGTCTGGGAACACTGATTTACCCTGGCCCTGCGGCCACTTACCATTTTGGGGGTCTTATGGCTCATGTGTGCTTGCCTGGGGTCAGCCAGTTAGTGATAGGTATGTGAATAGTGGTTGTGTTTTAAATCACTGAGGCTTTGTCTACACTTACAGTTTTGCAGTGCTGGCAGTTACAGCTGTGGTTGTACAGCTGTGTACGGCCAGCGCTGCAGTGTTTCCATACTGACAGCGACCAGCGCTGCAGTGTGTCCACACTTGCACCAGTTGCAGCGCTGTTGTGAGTGGTGCATTGTGGGCAGCTATCCCACAGAGCACCTCGTCCCATTTTGTCGCTGTGGGTTGTGGGAAGGGGAGGGAAGGGTGCGGGTCATTCCGCTTCCTGTTCCAATAACCCGTGCTGCCAGGGAAAGAACCTCAACGCCTAAAGAACGGCCCGCACCTTAGCCTTTTTAATTTTTTTTACACTTACCCGTCCCAGCTGCGGTCTGCTCCATGGTCCGCTCCTTTGAGTGAAGCGCCGGCGGAGCACGGCATGGCCGCTCTCTCCAGCTAGAGCTCCACTGGGCTGCGGGCTTGCGGCGCTCCGGCCGGGCTCCAGCCATGAGATGGGGCGGCTTGGGCTTTGTCGCGCTCCGGCCAGGAGAGCGAGTCGCGGAGCTGCCACGCTCCGGCCGGGCTCCAGCCGGCGAGACGCGGAGTCGCGGACTTGCCGCGCTCCGCCCCGCGACCCCGGCTGGAGCTCCGACCGGAGCGCGGCAAGCCCCGCGACCCCGGCTGGAGCTCCGGCGGACGCGCGGCAAGCCCCGACCCCGGCTGGAGCTCTGGACCCTTTAAATAGCCCCTGACCTTGGGGAGGTGAGGGGGTATTTAAAGTCCTGGGGCTCCAGCTGTCTCTGCCCCCCCCGCTTCAAATAGCCGCCGGAGCCCCGCCTCCCTCTTGCATTCCCGCGCTCCCGTGGCTATTTAAAAAGTCCCCGGAGTAGAAGGGGGTTGGGGCTACTTAAGGGCTGGGGTTCCAGCTGCCTCTGCTGCACCCCATGACCTGCCCACATCAGTCCGCCCCCCGCCTGCAGCCAGCGGCACCCCACTGCCACAGCCACCTCTGCAAACACCCTGTCCTGTCTCCAGCCAACCCCTGCCACACACCCCTGCAGCCCTGCCCAAAGCCAGCCAGCCCCCCACACCCTGCTGCCCGCACCAGCTCTGCACACTCTGCCCCACGCACCCCCTGCCCTGTTTCCAGTCAACCCCTGCTGCACCCCCTGCCTGAAGCCAAGCCCGCCCCACACCCCTTGTCTCCAACCAGCCCCACATCCCTTGCCTGCCGCTGCCAGAACCCTACCTCCAGTCAGCCCCTGCCCTGCCTTCACCAGCCCATGTCCACTGCTGGCCTGCAGTTTCCAGGCATTAACCCTGCAGGGAGCAGCTGGCAAACACAATGTGCACACCCCCAGGGAGTGGCAGGGACCCACACAGGATGAAACAGCAGTCATTAATAAACAATCACAGCAAATGATCAATGTATATAATTTTATTATTCATATAGTTAATTGGAAAGTAAAATAATACGTGAAAGAAATGAGAGGCTTTTTTCGCTCACTTTTTAAGTCATCCCTGCCAATCTGTGCTTCTCGTGGTGGTCCAATCCTTCTCTTGGCAGCCTTCTATCCTTTATCGTCGCAGCCGTTCTTTTTCCATGGTTCCTTATCCCTCCAGCTTGCAACTTTTATTTTCTTGGAATACAGATTCCATAACTGCTTTCACTCTCTCTTAGTCTCTCTTGGTTTTTCTTAAGCTTGCAGTCTTCAGAAGTCGCACATGATGGAGAGTATCAAGGCACTTTAAAAAAAACAGAGAGATAAACGTAATGACAGGCCTCATTGTTTTTAAGAGTTTTGTAGGCATCATTTACACATTCTGAGCATAAGCACAGAGCGGCCGCAGCTCAGACCGAGATGCGAGTTTCCCCACACGCGGCTCACAGTGGACGGGGGCGCTGCCACGTGGCTCCCTGGGAATGGGTGCGGTGGTGGGGGTTGCTTCACTGTGGAGCCCATGGGGTTTCTAGCGTGGAAAGCAAGAGCAGCGACAGGAAATAACACTGAACCTCTCACCCACATCTGCCACCAGCAGCCTACTCCTCAGAGCCATCTTGCACCACGCAGCTCACCTGGGAAGGGGTGGGGTGGGGGTTGCTTCACGCTGGAAGCCATGGGTGTTCTGTGGCTTGTGGAAAGCAAAAGAGCCTACAGGGAAATTCAAGGGCTATTCCAACATCTAGGCATGGCTTGCAGGCAGCCATAGCACCCCCTGCCCCAAACATTTGCATCCTTCTAAAAAAAGTCTTAACCAGAACAGCTCCTCTGACTGGTTCCTCACATTACCAAGTCCTAGCAGCTGCACTGCTAGCTTTCTTCCTGGCTGGAAAATAGCTCCTGCTGCATGACTCCTGGGAGTCTCCAAACACACTCAGTAAGCCTCTCCATCTGGGTCCTCTCTCACCTCCCCTCGCTCTCCAGGCTCTGAGCCCATGGGCATGGACGTGCATAAGCGATGACCAGAGAGGCCTGAAAAAGCAATGCTGGGAGACAGTCCTAATACCGCTGGAGGCCAAAAAAAACGCTGGTAGAGTGTCCACACCTGATGACCAGCGCTGCATCACCAGCGCTGGTCTCGCTACACCGGAAGCAGACCCAGGTGTACAGCCAGCGCTGCAAACAGGGAGTTGCAGCGCTGGCTGAGCTTTTAAGTGTAGACACCTGCTAAGTTGCAGCGCTGTAACCCCCTCGCCAGCGCTGCAACTTGCAAGTGTAGCCAAGCCCTGAATCAGTGTTCTGTGTGTTGCAAACAATGCTGCTTCTGTAAAATGTTGTGTTTTCACTTCACAGAGATGACCTTGGGAGCCAAGCCTCCCTCTCTGTTATCAGTGGCTGAACGGCTGTGCAGAATTAGAAAGCGGCCATAGAGAACTAAGGAGAACTTTCTGCGTGAGGTTAAGATGCACTCCACGGCTGAAAAGCAGGAATTGAAGGCGTGGCGGGACAGCGGGAAGAGGGACCAAAATGAGAATGTGGCGTGTAAGAATGAAGCCACAGAGAGGCTTTTAAACGTTATGGAGCACCAAATGGACACACTCCAGGCAATACCAGCACTACAAACTGAGCAGCTCCATGCCTGCCCTCCCCTGAAGCCACTGTTACAAAATTCTTTTCCATGTGCCCCCCAAGACACTGTCAACACACTTTTATCAGTGTCCTGGCTCCAGTCTGTACCCATGGCATTCCACTCCTCCCCACTGTGGACTCCCAGTACCCACTGCACTCAACACCCATCCCTCTGCAGTTTAGCCCTGCTGAAGTACAGTACCCGCTGCAGTGCACTCCAAAGGAGAAAGTTGGATATGATCCTTGGACATACACAAATCTTTAACCGTCCCGGGACCCCATCTCCTCCTGGGACCTTCCCCCCCTCCACCTCAGGGCTGATGTGTTTTATTGTTTGTCTCTCTCCTCTGGTTGTTTTTTAATAAAATAATTGTGTTGATGTGAAAGCAATCTTTATTCTATTAATTGAAAGCAAACAGAGCCCTGCAAAGCAACAGACAATTATGTTAAACCGTCATATTGCATCATCTGCACCAATTACAATCACCTCCTAGCATAAGAAGCACTGCACTCCCGAGCGTAGCAACAAATATTTGTGGCTTTCAGCTTCATATTGCTTCCTCAAGGCAGCCCTGATCCCTGTGGCCCTGCGCTGCGCCCCTCTAATAGCCCTGGTCTCTGGCTGTTCAAACTCAGCCTCCAGTCACTGAGTTTCTGTGGTCAAGCCCTGAGTGAAACTTTCACCCTTCCCTTCACAAATATTATGGAGTGTACAGCATGCGGCTATAAACATAGAAATATTGTCATCGGCCAGGTCCAGCTTCCCATATAGGCAACGCCAGTGGGCCTTTAAGCGGCCAAAAGCACACTCAGCAGTCATTCTGCATTTGCTCAGCCTGTTGTTGAACTGTTCCTTGCTGCTGTCAAGGTGCCCCAGGTATGGCTTCATAAGCCATAGCATTAAGGTGTAGGTGGGGTCTCCCAGGATCACAATGGACATTTCGACTTCCCCTACTGTGATCTGGTCCGGGATGAAAGTCTCTGCTTGCAGCTTCCTGATCAGGGTAGTGTTCCAAAACATGCATGAGTCATGCACCTTTCCGGACCAGCCTGCGTTAATGTCCGCGAAATGCCCACGGTGATCCACAAGCGCCTGGAGAACCATAGAGAAATAACCCTTGCGATTAATTTACTCAATGGCTGGGTGGTCTGGTGCCAGAATTGGAATATGCATGCCGTCTGTCACCCCTCCGCAGTTGGGGAAACTCATTTGTGCAAAGCCACCCACAGTGTCATGCACATTGCCCAGAGTCATGGTCTTTGGGAGCAGAATGCGATTAATGGCCTTGCCCACTTCCGTCAACATGAGTCCAATGGTCGAATTTCCCCCTCTGAAGTGGTTAGCGACCAATTGATAGCTGTCTGGAGTAGCCAGCTTCCACAGTGCAATCACCACGCACTTCTCAAGTAGCAGGGCAGCTCTCATTCTCGTGTCCTTGTGCCACAGGGCTGGGGCAAGCTTATCACCAGTCCCATGAATGTGGCTTTCCTCATCCAAAAGTTCTGCAGCCACTGCTCGTCATCCCAGACGTGCATGACGATGTGATCCCACCGCTCAGTGCTTGTTTCTTGAGCCCAAAAGCGGCATTCCACGGTGGTCAGCACCTCTGTGAATGCCACAAGCAATCTCATATCATAGCTAGTACACATGGCAAGATCAATGTTGCACTCCTCTTGCCTTTGTAGGTTAAGGAATAACTCCACTGCCACTCGTGATGTGTTAGAGCTAGCAGCATACTGGTCAGCAGTTCAGGATCCATTCCTGCAGACCGAAGAGACAGAATGTGCAGTACACAAACTGTTGAAAGGTGGCACTAAATACGGATGCAAGCACAGGGATTGCAGGAATGCGAAGAAATGCATCATGGGGCATTGGGACAGGATGCCCCGCGACCCCCTCCACCTTCCCACAACTCTTAGCAGCAGAAGAGGAATAGATATTCTGTGGGATAGCTGCCCAGAGTGCACCGCTCTGAATACCGCTGCAAGTGCCACAAGTGTGAACACACTATTGCGCAGGCAGCTGACAGTGTGAACACACAACCGCAGTTTCCCTTCAGCACTCTCTGAGCGGTGCTGTAACTGCTGACACTGTATCTCTGCCAGTGTAGACATATCCTTAGACATAAACTGATTGATTCCCCACAACACTCCTTCAAGGCAGGCAACTATTACTACTCCCATTTTACAGATGGGGAAACTGAGGTAGAGAAAAAGTCAGTGGCCATATAGTGAATGAGTAGAAGGGCTGAGATTTAACACGGGGGTTCCTATCTTCCGTCCCATATTCAGACTAAGAGAGCATGCTGGCACAAGATTAGTTTCTCTTTAAAGCAAAGTCTGTGAGATAGCTGAGAGAAGACATACTCTTTTAAGTGGCAAGCTGTTGTGGGAAAGTGCAGATTGTGAAAGAAATTGGAAGCATAAACCACTCTCGAAGATCCAGTACCACTGGGAATTTTCAAAGTAAAAAACAAGTGAAAGAAGAAAAGCTAAGAAAACAAAATCCAAGATCAGCCTAATTTTCCTTGACCATCTGGTGAAGGAAGCAACGTTTTCTTGTATTCTTGCATAAGATCAAGGCTATTTCATGCTTGCTGCCAGGGCCCGCAAGTTAGGTCAATACACAGAGTAATAGTAATGTGATTACTCTCTGATAGCTGGAAAGAAAGAAGCAAGCTTTCCATTATTAGCTTATTCTACTCTTATTTGTACTGAGATGTGCAGATATCTGTTCACTAGAGTTCTGAGCAACACAGGATCTAGCTAACTAGTTAAATGTTGATAGCTAGCTATCATAATTTCCAGATAAATTAGGACTGTATGGTGAAGTCCCTAGCAGACTTAATTAATCTTCCTTCCCTAGCAGAAGAGATTCTATTTGCACTCTATTTGGGTAGTTGTGTGGGGTTTCTCAGTGGAGCTTGTTGATTTACATCATCCAAGGATCTAGCCCAGCATTTAAAGAGAAGAGCATCCTGTAATGCTGTACCCCATAATGCTTTATGGGAATATGACATAACTGGAATATGTTTTGTGCTTCCTGTGCCATGTAACATAGCTCTATAAAGGTTATGGTCTACTATATCTATTCATCCTATTTGTACACATATATTATTTTGTACTTGAGGTTAAGAATATTGCATGTATACTTGCTTGGTTTCTAAGTAAGCTTTGTGAGGCATTTGATCAGCAAAGGAATTCGCAAGGTTAAGTACCTGATCAGGAAGCACTTGGGGAACAATGCATCTTGGAATGCTCCAATCCACATAGGAAGTCTTCCTGGACACATAAAAGATACCATGTGGACAATGGCTTCTGCCTGTAAAGACTGTGAGTCATGCATGGACATGTGACTCGCCTAGGTGACTCCAGAACTCCATTTTGGAGCTGGACTTTGCATAGGAGTGAGAAGAAAGTCTATATAAACCCCTGTGAGACCCCTCCATTTTGTTTTCAACTGGCTAAAGAGAGAGCCTCTGCACCCCCCAGGATACTTATAGATTCATAGACTCTAGGACTGGAAGGGACCTCAAGAGGAGTAACTACAGGGGGTTGTGAGTGATTGCTGGACCCAGGCTAAAAGGAGATTAGTCTATAAAAGGGAGCATTCTGGAACTGGTGAGGATCTTATCTGTTTTCAGTTTGATTAGACATAGATTTGCGCATTTTATTTTATTTTGCTTGGTGACTTCCTTTGTTCTGTCTGTTACTACTTGGAACCACTTAAATCCTACTTTCTGTGTTTAATAAAATCACTTTTTACTTATTAATTAACTCAGAGTATGTATTAATATCTGGGGGAGCAAACAACTGTGCATATCTCTCTATCAGTGTTATAGAAGGCAAACAATTTATGAATTTACCCTGCATAAGCTTTATACAGGGTAAAACAGATTTATTTGGGTTTGGACCCCCTTGGGAGTTGGGCATCTGAGTGTTAAAGACAAGCACACTTCTGTTAGCTACTTTCAGATAAACCTGCAGCTTTGGAGCAAGTAATTCAGACCCCAGGTCTGTGCTGGAGCAGACGGGAGTGTCTGGCTCAGCAAGATGGTGCTGGAGTCTTGAGCTGTCAGGGAAAGCAGGGATAGAAGTAGTCTTGGCACATCAGGTGGCAGCTCCTAAGGGGGTTTCTTTGATCCAACCCATCATACATCCTAACAAGTAAGTGGGGAGAATTGAGGAAGAAGGAGGTGATGGGGGAGAAGAGGTGGAAGTTCATATTTGGAAGGAAGGCGATTTCCACGGCATGGCTTTATTCTAAACTCAATAGTGCTGATTACTTGGTTTGCGTTTGAGCTGCAGCTCATGGGTGGAGAATCCGGGTGTACCATGAACAAAGAAGTTGTAAGCAGAGGTGGGCTAAAACCAGAACCATTGATCCAACCACCTTGCTTCACACCCATAGCACTGGTTTCTTAAAAGAGAACAAACCCTCTAGTTGTGCGCACCTCAACCAGAGGAGTGGGTGGATGTCACTTGACTCTCCAGTGTATCAATCAGGAAATGGGCTGGGAATCCTGATTGGAATGGTCTTTTGGTTCTATTTTGCTATTGTAGGTTTTGCCAGTTTCCCCTTCTCAGAATGAACCACGTCAGTAGGAACAGTCTTAGGGTATGTAGTGCACCCTTCACGTGGGCGCTTGCCTCCAGCCTGGGTATTTGGACACATGCTAGCTCCACTTGAGCTAACATGCTAAAAATAGCAGCATGGATGTTGTTGCATGGGCAGTGGCACAGATTAGCTATCCAAGCACAAGACCACTCGACCCCCCTGGGTCTGAGCAAGGGTCGCTAGCCTATGCCGCTCTCCATGCTTCCAGAACATCCACAGTGCTATTCTGAGCGCTCTGGTTCCAGTGACGCTAGCATGAGACACACTCCCAGCTGCAGTATAGACATACGCTTGTAGGCCTAGGCTGCAAAGCCCCAGCGTGGGCTGCAGGGAAAGGTAGGCTCTGCATCTCTGAAGGCTCCTTCCCCTCTCCCTGGGACCTGTTGCTCATACCCAATGAAATCTTCTCTACCATAGATTTTGAAACAAATGCTGGACTCATGCCTTAGTCCTGGCTCATTGGCTTCACTGGAAGGGTAGCCTGAGCTCACTGTGAGTCAGCAGCATGTTTACAGACTACAGACTAGGGACAGAGTGGCTAGGCAGCAGTTCTGCAGAAATGGACCTAGGGGTTACAATGGGCGAGAAGCTGGATATGAGTCAACAGTGTGCCCTTGTTGTCAAAAAGGCTAACGGCATTTTGGGCTGTATAAGTAGGGGGGCATTGCCAGCAGATCGAGGGACGTGATAATTCCCCTCTGTTCGGCACTGGTGAGGCCTCATCTAGAGTATTGCGTCCAGTTTTAGGCCCCACACTACAAGAAGGATGTGGAAAAATTTGGAAGAGTCCAGCGGAGGGCAACAAAAATGATTAGGGGGCTGGAGCACATGACTTATGAGGAGAGGCTGAGGGAACTGGGATTATTTAGTTTGCAGAAGAGAAGAATTAGGGGGGATTTGATAGCTGCTTTCAACTATCTGAAAGGGAGTTCAAAAGAGGATGGATCTAGACTGTTCTCAGTGGTACCAGATGTCAGAACAAGGACTAATGGGGGAGGTTTAGGTTGGATATTAGGAAAAACTTTTTCACTAGGAGAGTGGTGAAGCACAGGAATGGGTTACCTAGGGAGGTGGTGGAATCTACTTTCTTAGAGGTTTTTTAGGTCAGGCTTGACAAAGCCCTGGCTGGAATGATTTACTTGGGAATTGGTCCTGCTTTGAGCAGGGGGTTGGACTAGATCACCTCCTGAGGTCCCTTCCAACCCTGTTATTCTATACTTGTGAATTCCTGGAAGAATTTACTCACTTAAATTCTTTTTTGGGGGAAATATCTCAAAAATTCCCTTCTTGCTCCATTATCCGGAACAATCAGCCTCACCAGGGTTACCAGAGTGAGGCTGAGCTTGCCATCAGATGGACTGTAAGGAGAAATTTCTCTTTTGCTTCTATATTCCAGTAACTATCATTAGAGAGTTTTTAGAATTACACCAAAAGTGTGTAACCTTTGTAGATACAGCTGGTCCCTGCATGTAAATCATTATCAGCCCTGAGCAGCACAGTAAGCTAAACTTCACAAAGCCCATAGCACAAGTTTTTCAGAACTGGCTTTCCAAGTGTGACAGAAAGGTTTCCTGAAAGCTCTACATCCTGAAACCCGCTCTTGCTACTGTGAGTGTCCTTTTAATCCGTATGGGCAGGCCCTGTTCTAAGTTCCCTGTAAACTGTGTGGCTGCCGGGCCAGGACCTGCCCACGGGAGGGGCGCCCCCTTCCAGCCCCTCCCTAGCCCCGGACCTGCTGTGGCTGGGGGAGAGGAGCCCCTCCCACTGCCCCAACCTAGCCCAGCCCACAACCTGCCCTGGCAGGTCTGGGGCTGAGTTGGGGTTGGGGGAGGGGTAGCCCAAACCCAGCCCCAGCCCAGATCTGTCGCAGCTAGGGGAGGGGCACCTATCCCATGGTCCCAGCCATAGGCATGTGCAGCACATTTCATTAGGGGTGTTTTTTTTTTTAAAGGTAAACATCATAAAGGTTGGCATGCGGGAGGGAGTGTGGGGTATGGGAGAGGGTGCGGTGTGCAGGAAGGGGCTCAGGGCAAGGGATTGGGGCAGAGGAGGGATATGGAGTGTATGAGGAGGCTCAGGGAAAGGGGTTGGGGTGCAGGAGGGGCTCAGGGCAGGGGGTTGGGGTGCAGGAGGGGTGTGGGGTGCCGCAGGGGGATCAGGGCAGGGCGTTGGGGTGCAGGAGGGGTATGAGGTGCAGGCAGAGGGCTTGGGGCAGGGAGTTGGGGTGCATGGGGGTGCAGGGTGCAGCAGGGGGCTTGAGGCAGGGGGTTGGGTTATGAGGTGCAGGCAGGGGGCTTAGGGCAGGGAGTTGGGGTGCAGGCAGGGGGTTCAGGGCTGGGAGTTGGGGGGTGGGATGCAGGAGGGGGCTCAGGGCAAGGAGTTGGGGGTGAGGTGCAGGCAGGCAGCTCAGGGCAGGGAGTGGGATGCAGGAGGGGTGCAGGGTGCAGGAAGGGGGCTCAGGGCAGGGAGTTGGGGTGTGGGATGCAGGAGGGGGCTCAGGACAGAAGGTTGTGGTGCAAGGTGCAGGCAGGGCACTCAGGGCAGGGGTTGGGGTGCAGGAGGGGTGTGAGGTGCAGGCAGGAGGCCCAGGGTAGGGAATTGGGGGACACGGTGCAGGAGGCATTCAGGCTCTGGCCCAGCACCACTTACCTGCAGCGGCATGCTCCCTGCCCACCAGCCCTGGCCCCATGCGCACCACTCACCACCTCTCAGTATGGCCCTCACAGGTGCCCACAGGGCTCCATGCGCTGCCCTTGCCATGCCTCCAGGTACCTTCCCCTAAGCTCCCATTGGCCGCAGTTCCCCATTCCTGGCCAATGGGAGCTGTGGGGGGGCGGTGCCTGGACCAACCCAGGGAACCCTCTGCCCCACCCCCCTGGGGCCCAAGGTACGTGTTGCTGCGCCGGCAGCTTCTGAGCGGCGCAGGACCTGTGGCACCATGGGGGGCAAATACCATGGGCCGGATCCAAAGCATTAGGGTGTGCTTAGGCTGGTTCAGACCCACCCCCAGATTTCTCCCCCAACTGTAGGAAACTCTGCAAACTTCACCCCGCCACCTTGTGCGTCCTGCACCCATCACTTCTCAGCTGCAGGGGGAGGGATCTCTGTACAGGGAGCTGCTCCCCCCAGCCACCCAATCCCCGTGCATCCAGACCCCCTCAAACCCAGACCCTCCCACCAAGCATAACACCCTCCCACACCTAGAACCCCCCAACAAGCCCTGTGCATCCAGATCCCCCTTACACTGAGCCTCTCACACCCAGATTGCACCACACAGAACCCTCTCAACCCACACCTGCATCCCTCCACACTAAGCCCTCCACACTTGGACCCTGCCTTGCTGAGCCTGCCTGCCCACACCTGGTGCACCTAGCACAGAGGGGCAGGGCCCTGCGGTGTTTCTGGGGCAGGCCTGGTCCTTGCACTGTGTCAGCATTGGGTCCAGCCTCACTGCTGAGTCCGTGTCCTGGGGGAAGCTACACAGTGATCGCCCACCTCTATGCAGCCAGTGGCCCGTGCTCCTCACTGCCATGCTGGAGCCTCCACATTTATTGGACAAATAAAATTTGCAGAATTTTGCATAACTTTCAAGTATTATGCACAGAATTTTTATTTTTGGGGGCGCAGAATGCCCTCAGGAGTAAATAATTGAACATTAATACAACATCCAAAATCGTGGCCAGAAAGATTCCAGAGCTTAATTTTGCATGATCATCATTGCACTGAGTGTGATTACAAGTAATTTCCTATGCAGTTTTCCACTGTATTGTTCTTTGGACGTGTTGTGATCCACGGTTTGATGTTTATAATAGGACAAAATTTGAGCCAGTCATTTCTCAGAGCCTGTTTGACAGAGTAAATAAGGAAATACTGCTGGGAAACAGAGGGGTCAATGGCCTCTGTGCAGGGAGAGAGGCTGATGAACTCCTGTAGCGCATACTGTACATTCTCTGATTGTATAATGTCTTTCCTGGAGGTGGGGATGGAGTTACTGCAAATTCCCCAACTCTGGTTATGAAAAAAACCTAGCCTTGTGAAGCTACGCCCCAAGGAGGGGGTGATTGCCTGCTGATAAACTGTTACAGAACCAAGTTCTAAGGACCGAGATGTATAAAGAAACAGCTGATCTACTTGGCCTTCCTTCTGGTTCCTGATCTAAGGACTGATTAGAACTTGTAACTATGAGGAAAACCCAGTTGTAAGTTTTGAAGGACTGACACCTACCAGAACCCTAGCTTGGAGTTGGCAATGATCTCTGCTCAGCTTTTTAGCATGCGTGTAGGTTCTTTTATTGTTTTAATGTTTTCTCTGTAATGTTTTCGCTTTCAGAACAAATGTGCTTACTTAGAAAGAGCTGTATAATAACTTATAACTGCAGGAATACACCGGTCATAGCCCTTGCGAAAAGGGAATATGCAGGTACTGGACTTTTTAGGCAATTTGGGTTGCTGGGATTATCAGTGTAAATCAAAGAGCTATGCAGTCTTAAAATCCCTGACCAGGAAGGAGTGAGCCATGGCTCTCTGCCCAGGAAAGATGATGGCTGGGATTCATAGATTCGTAGATTCTAGGACTGGAAGGGACCTTGAGTGATCATCAAGTCCAGTCCCCTGCCCTCATGACAGGACCAAATAATGTCTAGACCGTCCCTGATAGACATTTATCTAACCTACTCTTAAATATCTCCAGAGATGGAGATTCCACAACCTCCCTAGGCAATTTATTCCAGTGTCCAACCACCCTGACAGTTAGGAACTTTTTCCTAATGTCCAACCTA
>NC_133790.1:20947099-20992438 GCF_003597395.2 Chelonoidis abingdonii
GGAATAGCTTGTTTTTGGGCCCTTAATAGTGTCCCTTTGAAAAACTGCCAACTCTCCTCAGTTGTTTTTCCCGTCAGTCTTGATTCCCACAGGACCTTACCTATCAGCTCTCTGAGCTTACCAAAATCCACCTTCCTGAAATCCATTGTCTCTATTTTGCTGTACTCCCTTCTACCCTTCCTTAGAATTGCAACCTGTATGATTTCATGATCACTTTCACCCAAGCTGCCTTCTACTTTCAAATTCTCAATGAGTCCTCCCTATTTGTTAAAATCAAGTCTAGAACGGCTTCCCCCCAGTAGCTTTTTCAACCTTCTGAAATAAAAAGTTGTCTGCAATGCAGTCCAAGAACTTATTGGATAGTCTGTGCCCCGTGGTGTTATTTTCCCAACATATACCTGGATAGTTGAAGTCCCCTATCACCACCAAATCTTGGGCTTTGGATGATTTTGTTAGTTGTTTAAAAAAAGCCTTATCCACCTCTTCCACATGGTTAGGTAGCCTGTAGCAGACTCCTAGCACAACATCACTCTTTTTTTTACCCCTTTTAGCCTAACCCAAAAGAAGCCTAAAGCGAGTCCCCTGGGTGGACCATGGGTAACAGCTAATTTAGACCCCCATCATTTTATATGTATAGTTGGGATGTTTTCTAATATGTATTACTGTGCATTTATCAACATTTAATTTCATCTGCCATTTTGTTGCCCAGTCACCCAGTTTTCTGAGATTCCTTTTGTAACTCTTTTGCAGTCAGCTTTGGACTTAACTGTCTTGAGTAATTTTGTTTCATCTGCAAATTTTGCCGACTCACTGTTTACCCCTTTTTCCAGATCATTTATGAATATGTTAAACAGCACTGGTCCTGTTACAGATCCTTGGGGTATACCACTATTTACCCCATGTCCATTCTGAAAACTGACTATTTAGTCCTGCCCTTTGTTTCCTCTCTTTTAACCAGTTATTGATTCATGAGAGGTCTTTCCCTCTTATCCCATGCTGCCTACTTTGCTTAACAGCCTTTGTTGAGAGACCTTGTCAAAGGTTTTCCAAAAGTCCAGGTACAACCATTTTGCTCACTACTGTACTTCTTGACCCTAATTTAGCCAATGCAAAGTTCAGATAAAGTTCACTGTAGGTACTTCTGGGTGGGAGACAAACCCCTTCTTTGTTCTATGGCTTCATAATTTTCAGTCACTGCCATAATTGTTCTAATGAGTTTTTGTCTTTAAGAAAACATGTCCTGCTGAATTTGTTCCAAAATCCAATTAAAGAGCTAATGGTGAAATTACAAGCTGCACTGTTGAGAGTAGAGGTAAAGTGTTGGTCCTGTTCCAGAAGCCACCTGGTTATCTTCAACAAATATAATAATTACAGATAAATTAATGAACCTCATCCCTGTGCAGTGGGGCAGCTCAAGGCCTGTGCAGTGCTAAATCCCATTTAAACCTTATTTTGAGGATTTACACTGATCCTCTGCAAAAGGGAGAATTTCATCCAAATGAGAACAAAGGATCGAGAACAAAGGCTCTCACCACAGTTTTTTGTTGGGACTTCTCCTCCTTCAGGCCCTGGCCATAAATTAGCTTGGAGTCAACCCCAGGAGAAGGTCCAGAACAACTGTGTTTTGATGCTTCCAAGTTAATACCCTACTTCATTTGCTCATTCTTTTACTCCTGGTCTCCTTTTTAACAGTGAAATATGTAATGGTCTGTATGGTTGTATGCTGCCTAGCACAACACGGTTGGAATATATTTGGGCCTCTAGGGAGTACAAAAAATAAAATGTAGATCAGTTGGCTACATAGTCCCAAACCAGAAAGCAGCATGTGATAGGAAGAGAAACTGAGATCTAACCCCTTGTACCAGAGGCCTGCTATGAGGCCTCAGCTAAAGTAGTGGGCAAGCTTTACTAATGTACAGCAAAGTTAGCAAAAGTCAGGCTGACTTTAAAGCTCACAGAATCTGGCAAGAACAGGGCTGATATTGCAGAAATACACATTCCTAAGAAGTGCTAAGCACAGAACACTTACACAAGAGTGCGCGTCCCGATATCAAGTGATACCACAACATCCCGATATCAAGGATGGTACAGAAACATTCCCCAAGGATAATGAACACACTGACTCTTCCTAAAAGATACAGGGCCGCTCAGAGGATTCAGGGGGCCTGGGGTCTTTGGCAGCGAGGGGCCCCCACTTCGGCAGTAATTCGGCGGCAGGAGGTCCTTCAGCTCTGGGACCCGCCGCCGAAGTGCCCCGAATACCCACGGCGCGGGCCCCCCGCCACTGAATTACCGCCGAAGACCCAGCACTTCGGCAGTGGGTCCTGCTTCAGTGGTGATTCGGTGGCCGGGGGGTCCTTCCGCTCTGGGGCAGAAGGACCCCCCACCGCCGAAGACCCGGAGCAGAAGATGCTCTGGGGGCCCCGGAGCGAGTGAAGGACCTCACTCCAGGGGCCCCAAAAAACTCTTATGAGGGGCCTGGGGCAAATTGCCCCACTCCCCCCCCCCCCCGGTGGCCCTGAAAAGATAAGGTCAGGATAACAGTACGTAATAAAAATGTTTTGGTCAAACCAACAGGTAGAAGGCAATGGGTAATAACTAGCCACGTCGGGGGGCAATAACTATGTCAGAGGCAGTAAGTAACGTGTTTGTATCAGGGTATAAAGATGTATCTCAGAGGGAGTGTCTTTGTCCAGCCGACGGGGGAATGGAAAGTCCTGCCATTCACTGAGCTGTGTCCATCATCACAGGCATACATGTCTTAGTATCCTCATAGAGTCTGCGAGACGCTGTTACCATTTTTTGTTGACAATAAAGCTGGCCAAATGCCTTCGTACCTTAACAGATCTTGTGGTCACTGGGTGGTTCGCTTAAGGTCTGTGGTGCCGGCTGTCTGCGCAGAGCTGGGGCAGCGCACAGGGAGAACACACACGCACAGCCGAACGTCTAACCACACAGCCGTGTTGTTTCACAAGGCTTGTGCACCACTCAAAACCTTTGTTTTGAGAATGTGAGTAGTGCATCAGCTCCATGCTGCCTGCCTGCACAGGAGTGTATTTTACACACAGGAGCCTAGGTCTCTTAAAGTAGAGTTTCTGTAGTTTCCTTTTTCTGATAACAATAACAAGAAGTTGTGTAGGGCCCTGTATGTTCTGTGACCAGGCATACGTATACCTCCACTTATTTCCTACTCATATCCCTCAAAGACATAAACCAAGCTGAGTGACAGAAAATCATGATGGGTAAATTTAATCTCCCTTTCTTTTTACATGCTGAAAGGCCATACAGGAACAGCGTTTTCTCAGATAGAGCATAGCCAGGTTTCTTACCTTCAGCTAGAACAGTATCACTTGCTTCCCTGAACCTATTCTCTTTAATTCTGAAGGTGGGAGGGACATCAGCATTAAGGCCTCGATTCAGGAAAACACTTAACATGTGCTCATCAGACCCACTGACTTCAGTAGCACCTAAGCATGTGCTTAAAGTTGAGAACATGCTTAACTCTTTTCCTGACGAGGTGTTTTCCTGTATCAGGGTCTGTATTTGGTCAGATGGTGAACATGCGTTTTATCACACAGGCGAAGAATCAATAAACGAAAGTGAGACATGAGCAGAAAATTCTTCATCACAATTTTACAAATGTCTGGGAACTCATTTTTCACACCTCATTTTTAACATGTACAAAACCTCATATCTGTGCACACAAAATTCAGTACAGCCCACCTGTATGCAAAGAAAGTTTATATGTACACAGCTATGTTTTTGCATATTCAAAAATTAAATGCAAGAAAATGCACCCTCAAAAACCTAGGTGAAAAGAAAGTACCCCCAAAAACTTTCCCCCACGAAACTATGAGCACAATTGTAGAGGATGCAGTTAGTCGCTCTTGCAAGTGTCCTTACATGTCTCTTGAGCTCATGTAACTTAATTATATTAGAAACAACTGGTGTCCCGTGGTTAGAAATATGTTTGCTCAAGGGGGAGAAGAACAATGTAAGAATATATCCAATGTAGTTTCTTGTTTCATGACCATTGGGACCTTTCCCAGAATCTTTCAGCGAGAGTAAACTTTATTTAGAGCTGTCTCATTTGTCCAAGACTATCACTGTAATTGTTTATTATAGTAACAAACAGCATTGTAGATGTGCATGGGTCTCTGCCGACAAATACAAAAAAGAAACAGGCCTGGCCTTACGGCTGTTACAATGCAGTTTAGACAGTGTAAAGCTAAAGAAGTGGGAAGGGGAGAGAGTGTCATATAAAGTCATGAGAATTTGCATTGCTGAAGTTTAACATGTGTCGTCTTGTCATTACAGGGCTATTATTTATGTAAGTTGCTTTATTTAAAGGCAGTAGAGTGCGGGTTTTGGGCCTTTATTGGACAAAGGCCCATTGAAACTAACTTTATGTTCTGAGTAGCTGTACCTGGCTGGCTGTTCATTGATACTCTTTGTCAGTCCCTCCACCCACTCCTATTTAAGATTTGGGATTGCAAAAGAGTAGGTTTGGGGGAAGTGCAACAACTTGAAAATCTAAAATCCTTTGCAGACCTCTGGAAAGCTCAGCTGCCTTTTGTCTCTGATTCTCATCACTGTTGTCAAATGCTCCCTGGAATGTTGCAGTGCTGAGCAGAGGAGCTGGCATAACAAAGAGGAGGGTGGGATGCTCTGTGCTTTTATCAGATACAAGCTATCTGATAAAAGCACAAAGCATCCCACCCTGCTCTTTGTTATCCCTTTAAAAAACTATCCACAATTTCAAAGGTGTTTGCAAGTGGAGCAAAGGAAGTTGCTTATACAAGGCTGAATTCTTGAGATTTCAAGTGGACTGAATCATAGAATGATAGAATCATAGAATATCAGGTTTGGAAGGGACCTCAGGAAGTCATCTAGTCCAAACCCCTGCTCAAAGCAGGACCAATCCCCAACTAAATCATCCCAGCTAGGGCTTTGTCAAGCATAACCTAAAAACCTCTAAGGAAGGAGATTCCACATCTCCCTAGGTAACCCATTCTGGTGCTTTCACCACCCAGTGAAAAAGTTTTTCCTAATATCCAGCCTAACTTCCCTCATTGCAGCTTGAGACCATTACTCCTTGTTCTGTCACTGAGGGCTTGCCTACATTGGCACTTTACAGCACTGCAACTTTCTTGCTTGAGGTGTGAGAAAACACCCCTGAGGGCATGGCTACACTTACATTTTTGCAGCGCTGGTAGTTACAGCTGTGGTCGTACAGCTGTGTAGGGCCAGCGCTGCAGTGTGTCCACACTGACAGCGACCAGCGCTGCAGTGTGGCCACATTTGCAGCATTTGCAGCGCTGTTGGGAGTGGTGCATTGTGGGCAGCTATCCCAGCGTTCAAGTGGATGCAACATGCTTTTCAAAGAGGGGGTGGGGTGGAGTTGTGACAGAGAGCTTGCGGGGACAGAGAGAGTGGATTTTGGAGCAGACACTGTGTGACAGCTCCCTGCCTTGCAAATTCTGGCCATTTCCCCCACCCCTCTCTCAATCACTCTTAAATGTAAAAAGGCTTCAGACCAGATAAGTAGCATCTCCGACGGACTGCCTTCCCCCCCCACCCCCCCCGCCGTGCTGTTTGTCTCCTCAAGCAAACAGCTGTGAACATTCCAAAGCCTCGGCTCGCTCGCTCGCTGCAGCAAAGAGCAGCTGTGTTTGTTTTTTAGATAAGTAGCTCCGGGGAGTACCTTCCGGTTTGTTGTATACAGGAATTGTGGGATACCTCCTAATACCCTGGAGGCCAATAACAGCGCTGGTGAGTGTCCACACCTGATGAGTAGCGCTGCATCAGCAGCGCTGGATTCACTACACCCGTAGCAGACCAGGTGTACAGCCAGCGCTGCAGGAAGGGAGTTGCAGCGCTGGCTGAGCTCTGTAAGTGTGGACACCTGGTAAGTTGCAGCGCTGTAACCCCCTCACCAGCGCTGCAACTTGCAAGTGTAGCCAAGGCCTAAGTGTGGACACCTGCTAAGTTGCAGCACTGTAACCCCCTCACCAGCGCTGCAACTTGCAAGTGTAGCCAAGCCCTGAGAGCAGCAAATTTCAGTGCTGTAAAGTACCAGTGTAGACAGTGCACCAGCGCTGGGACCCCACCTTCTCCTGGGGCCTTTCCTTCCCCCGACTGGTGATGGTTTTTTTGTTTGACTCTCTCCTCTGGTTGTTGTTTTATAATAAAAGAATTGTGTTGGCTTGTAAGCAATCTTTATTCTATTAATTGAAAGCAAACAGAGCCCTGCAAAGCAGCAGACAATTATGTTAAACCTTCACCGTGCATCGTCTGCACCAATCACAATCACCTCCTAGCATTACAAGCACTGCACTCCCGAGCATAGCAACAGATATTAGTGGCTTTCAGCTTTAAATAACTGCCTCAAGGCACCCCTCTAATAGCCCTGGTTTCTGTCTGTTCAAACTCAACCTCCAGGCGCTGTGCCTCTGGGGTCAAGTCCTGAGTGAAGCTTTCACCCTTCCCTTCACCAGGGCTGCCCAGAGGGTTGGGGGGGGAAGTGGGGCAATAGACCCAGGCCCCAGAGGGGCCCCCACGAGAATATAGTATTCTATAGTATTGCAACTTTTTGTTATGGAAGGGACCCCCAAAATTGCTTTGCCCCAGGCCCCCTGAATCCTCTGGGCAGCCCTGCCCTTCACAAATATTATGTGATGAGATCAATGTCGCACTCCTCTTGTCTTTGTAGTTTAAGGAATAACTCCACTGCCACTCGTGACGTGTTAGTCAGAGCGAGCAGCATACTGGTCAGCAGTTCAGGATCCATTCATGCAGCCCAGAGAGGCAGGGCACGCAGTACACAAACGGTTGAAAGCTGGTGCCAAATGTGGACAGAAGCACAGAGATTGCTGGGATGTGAAGCTATGCATCACGGAGCATTGGGACAGGACCCAGGATGCCCTGTGATTCCCTCTGTCTTCCCAGAACTCTTAGCAGCAGAAGAGGAATAAATACTCCATGGGATAGCTCCCCCCGAGTGCACCGTTCCGAATACCGCTGCAAGTGCTGCAAATGTGAACATGCTATTGCACAGGCAGCTGACAGTGTGAATACACAACAGCAGTTTCCCGTCAGCGCTCTCTGAGCGGTGCTGTTAGTCCCAGCGCTGTAACTCTGCCAGTGTAGACATGCCCTTAGTAAACTGTCATTTGTACTGAATTATATCACCTGATCCAGTAGGCACTTGTCTCAAACCTTAGATGCTGTTATTCCGTTGATATGGTACTAGAGTGGATTCGAAGTCAGGAGGACCTGAGGTTCTGCCGTTGACTCCCAATATGACCTTTGGGCAAATTACAAGTATCTTTGTGCCTCAGTTTCCTCACTGTAAAGGACTATGAGCTCAAAGGATGGAAAGTTCTATGTAAGTGGTGAACATCATTAATCATCTATGGGCCAAATTCTATCCTTGGTTACACACACACATTCCCACTGAATTCACTGGAGTTGCTTAGGTGTAAATGAGGCTGGATCTTGCCAGGTATGTTTATCATGGACCGTGTGCATAGGGCTAAGTTCACGTCCTGGCTTTGTAGGCTGAATGAAAGTTAGGCGCCTCTTTCTGTTCTTCTTCTCCATTTCCATTTCCCTCTGCCAGGGAGCAGCACCTTCTCTCCCATTCCTTTGGGAGCCGGTGATTGCTCTTCCATTGTAACCCAAGCCATCCAGTTTTGTTTTCACTATGCATGCCTCTCCTTGCGTAATTTTCAGCAATCCAGTTCATAGATATGCTGTGGCTTCATGCCTGCGTGTTCTCAGAGGCAATTCTGCTCCAGTAACAACAAAGTGCACAGCATGCCAATCACTGCCTCCTTCCAGGGCCGGATTAACTTTGTGTGGGCCTGGTGCCAAACATATTTGTGGGCCCCCATGGAGGCAATGGAGCATGGCGCAGGGATATCATTCCCTAGAGCAAGGGGTCAACCAGAGGCGAAGAGGCATGGCATGGCAGGGGCGGCCCTGCTCCGCCCAGCCCGTGGCACTATTTACAAACCGGCAGTTGCCAGACACACAGTGGCCCGCCCGGCCCTGTGCTGCGGGCACGTCCCATCCTCTCAGGGGCAGGCCTATGCCACGCCACACAGACCCCCTGCCCAACACTGGAACATCCTCCTGATTCCCTATGGCCAGAGCTCCCCCGGACCCCCTATGCCCAGCAGCTCCCCCAATCCCTCCCACAAATGCACAACACCCTGCACAATACCACCCTTGTCCAGTGCCCCGCTGCCCATAGCCTCACCTAAACTGCCCAGCACCCACCACAAAACCCCCGACTCCCTAGTGCCCCAACACACACAGATCTTCCCCACCACCTCGCAGCCCAGCACCCCCCACCCCCTGTATCCCGGCCACACTCACTGGACCTACTGGGAGGTGACTGTGTCTGCCAGACCGAGCCAGCAGCACAGCCAGAGCTGGTCCCAGGGCTGGGAATCACTCTGGCCCTTGGGAGTGGCACAATCAGCCAGGCCAGGGCCTGCCCGAGCCAGGCTCTCTCAAGAGGCATTTGCCTGGAGGGGCCCAGGCAAGCCCTCCACCCTCACTGCAGCCCCCATTGGCTGAGACTCGCCAGGCTTCTGCACCAGTCCCAGGCAGCTCAGCTCTGGGGAGACAGGTGGGGCCCCACAGGCGGTGGGAAGCAGAGACTGCCCAGAGTTGGAGGTACCCGGGGGTCCACCCAGGGGACAGAGACGAGCAGGGTAATGGGGCCAGGGGGTGGAGAGGATACCTTGGCCTGAAGAGCAAGTGGCAGGGAGCCAGTGAGCTGGTGGGGTCTTGGGACGCAGTGCAAGCAGAGCAGGACAGGGCCCCTTCTGAGCATGGGCCTGGCTCCAATGTAAACCCAGCACTGCCTCCTTCACATGGTAGATCTGAGGCTTTTCTGTAGCTTCATCGTGTAATGAGAGGGGATGTATATTAGAGGGCTAGGCAGGAAACAACATGCTTCTGTTCTTGAAGATTAGCCAATTTTTTTATCTTCATCCAACAAGCCTGTTCAACTGATAGACAAAATCCATTGCTTACTTGGCTGGATGGCCATGCAAATTTGCATTGACCTTTAACCAAGTGACATAGTTTTCCAGGTGAAGCTAAAATACTATAAATACCAAAATCCAATTAACTGCTAAGTCTTCATTCCCCTTATTGAGCATGGTGCCTCTCTCATTCTGTGATTCAAGTGGAGCTGACAGCATGTGTGTCTGTGGCGGGGGTGTCACAAGAGGTTCAAGACCAAGCAAACAAAATTTTTTTTAGATTGAGTTGGGTTGCTGAGGGGTGTGTGACATTGCACTCCATATGTTTTATGAAAATATGCCTGTGAATGTGAATATAAGATAACTGGATTATGCTTTGCGCAAAAGTTCTCTTGTAATGTATAATTGCAAAGCTTATAGTCTACTGAATGTGTTCATCCTATTTGTACATGAGAAGACCCCGTTTCCACCTAAGATGTCTACTGGAACTAACATGGACTGTACCAAGGGAAAGGATTGGGCCCAGCCTAGGAAGGAGTCTAGTCTGTGAATGGAGCTTATTGGAACATCTCTGAGGGTGAGATATTACCTGTAATCAGTTTCTTAATGTATTAGGCTTAGACCTGAAGGATGGTCTTACCTAAATCATATTTCCCATGGAGAATGATGATGTATTCATGGCAGTTCTGTCACGAGTCCTGAGCCCAATGAACTGAATCCAAATTGTATCTGCAGTGACACCAATCTTACCTGGGTGGAGTTTGGTAATCCTGAAAGTTTATTTTGCAAGTGTGTGATTCAACTCCAGCGCTTCAGTGTGGCTTGTGTAGTGTAGAAACTCTCATGGAGATACTGCGCTCTAAAAAACCCACCTCCACGAGCGTAGCTACAAGCCAATGAAGACGTGCCCTGAGAGGCTACAGTTAGGCCCTATCTGCAGTGGCAAGTGTCTGCGCAGTAAAGCAGCTTCCTGCGCTGTAACTCCCAAGGTGTACACACAGCCAAGCCACTTAGTGCTTGTCTACACTGGCACTTTACAGCACTGCAACTTTCTCGCTCAGGGATGTGAAAAAACACACCCCGTAGTGCAGCACGTTGCAATGCTGTAAAGTGCCAGTGTAGACAGTGCACCAGAGGTCAGAGATGCAGTGCAGTGATGGGGATTGAAGGGGCCTTGAGGCTGTTATACTTTGACATAAGTCTCCACAAGTCAGGATTTAGCATCTGATCAGATAAATGAGTCCCTAGGTTGCTGGGTTCAAGACTCTAACAGGAGAAGATTATTAGGGGAATTTGCATAGGGGTTACGGCAAGAGGTTGGGAGTAATGACTTGTGGATTTTAATATTGGCTCTGCTGCAGTCTTGGATAGGGGCACTGTGAGGCTTAAGTAATGAAGCTAAAGCACTTTGCAATTCTTACCTGCAAGGAGCCATATGAATGTGAAGTATTATAACAGGAGCTTGTTTTGTTGCCTTTTATTTCCACCTATGAAGATCTTTGCCCATTCTTATAGAGAAGCCATATTCCGCAGCCCTTTCCTTCGCAGGTGTTGTATTATCCTTCTGAGCCCATCCGAATAGTGCAAATATCCAGTGAAAATCCACCGTTGTCTCCACTTGATATTTATCTCCTTTTGCTAACCTGTATTCCCTTTTCACACCTCTGCTACAAGTGAGGCTCTGCAGCTGTATTAACTCCAGGCCTATACAGGATCAGTCACAAAATGTTCAGGTGCCTCACACATTTTGGTAGATTGTACCATTAAAACATTGATGTTTAAAATCTTAGCCGTATGTTGTCCCCCTTAGATCAGCATATGGAGAGACCCCTCTCCAGCTGTATCCTCCCCCCTTTTTAGTGGAAAGGGGGCCACAGGGGACCAGAGCCACCGTACAAGGGTATGGGGCCTCCTTAAGATACCCTGTGAATGGCCAGATTTGGGGCAGACATTTTCTGCGTAGCAACAACGACTTGATGGATAAATGTGAGGGGATCTGCTTTTGGATATTCCCTTCCTGCCTCCCCCATCCTGTGGATTTGTTCTTGATGGGGATGGACAGAGGCCTTGTCATTTCCCTTGCACATTGAGTCACTATCTTGCAATTTTAAAAGATGTTTTAGAGACTTGTTATTTGCAACTGCTATCTCTGTATGTCCATGGAAAGTTATATAGGGATATGGAGGAAAGTGGAAATCCTCACTGTTCTTTATTCCATTCACAGACCACCATTAACCCAGGTCCTGATTTGGCAAAAGAATCTTCACATGGAGACCTTTACTCCTGTTCAGAACTTCAATATAGTTAATGAGAGGGCAGGGTACTCAGCACCCGCAAGCTCAGGCCCTTAAGGTACTGTTCATTCCTTTTACTGAATGAAAGGTGTGTATGCTACAGGATTTGTATAAGTAAAGAACATTACCTATTGCCCTCTGGAGTCCCTCCCACTTCTTCTCCACACCCTGGATCACCAGAGCAGGGTTGTCTTCTTATCTTCAATCCCCTGAGGGGCCCTGATGACTTTTCTCATAAAACAGCTGGTTTCTGAGAGAGGCAAACTGCCATTTGAAAAGAGCCTCATTAAGGGAGAAAGAATTTTCATGGAGACTAGATTAGCATGTCAGGGACATGTTTGGATCTCGGTTAAAATTACACTGATCTTGCCAGAGTTCTTAGTTCAAAGAGCTGCTACTGGAATGAGCAAGGAAAGTACTTGCAACACTCAGACCAGCTGCCTTTGTGACTAGTATGAGTTGATGTTGGCTTCCCCAGAACCTGCGCCTTCTCTATAGCGCCTCCTAGAGGTTGGGATTGACACAGCTACCACTGTGCATGGTCTATGAGCTCCCCATATTCATCATTCTGACACAATTCTCTATAGTCTGTAAGCTCCTGCTTAGCCAGTTGCTCCTGCACCATTCCCTGTAGTGACTTCTTTTGGGAGAGGTTGGGACAGGAATAGATGTGAGCTTCCCCACAACCCATTCCATGTAGAGGCAGTTGCTGGAAAATCCCAACACTGAAGTACACATGCATGGATATCTTCCTTCGGTGTCTTCTCAAAAACAAAACAAACCCACTAACAATATGAGTCCTTTCTCAGGGGCGTGACATCTTGTTCGGGTAATTGTGGGAGTAGAACTCCTCAGCAAAGAGATTATAGACTCCAAGGTGTAGGAATGAACTACGTGCTGTCCTACAATGGAAAATATAGTAAATATTTGCCACCAGGATGTATTCATAGACGAGGTGCTCTATTCTTATCGGTTTTAATAACACTTGGCAATTATATATCACTTTGCATTCTCAAAGACCTTCACAAACATCAGCTAATTAATCTTTACAGTGCCCATGTGAAGGACAATTTACTGTGAGAAGTATAGTATTGAATGGTCTTGGATCCTGCACTGTTTTGAGCCGGCACTTAACCTCTTCAGGGTACTCCAGAGCTGGGGTCTCAAAAGACTCTTCCATAGGAACATGGGAATCATCATTCCAGGTAAGACCACTGGTCCGTCTCTTCTAGTATCCTGTCTCTACCAGTGCCCAGTACCAGAGGCTTTAGAAGAAAGTGGTAGACATCCCATAACAGGTAAGTTTGGAATAACCTGCCCATAGGGGAAATGTCTTCCCAATTCCATCAGTTAGTGGTTGTTTAGCCCCCTTAAAGCAGGAGAGGGCTTATATTACTCAACATTTTTTTACCCTAGCTAATGTAACTGTGGATGTTCTCATTATTCATATAGATGTCTGTTTTCTGCTTGGTGAGCATTTTCCAAATTGACACATCTTGAAAAGTTTGGGAGAAGGATGGTACAGAATTCCAAAAAAGAGGAATGATACATGAATAAAGGATTTTAAAAATTATTATACCCATTTGATTAATTAGACAGCAATTCTGTTAATGACTGCAGTGAAAATTAAGAGGTAAATAAAATGGTTTGGGGCCCTGGGAATTGATTCTTACAAAATTTTTATTTTTGTGTTAGTAATTCTTAATGGGTGAGTTTCACTATATTTAAAATGGTCAGCTCTTGAAGTCTTTCATTTTTACACAGTTCTTACTCAGGCAGAATTCTAACTAAAGTGTGTATATCTGTGTATCTTATGCCTTTGAGCTATATTCTTAAATGCACAAGGATTTCGCTATCTGTAGAGCCCAGCAGCCGCTTTGTGTTCAGCAGCTCCGTGCAGACTGTTACAGACGAGACACACACATACTATCTCTAGAGTAATTTACTTTGGTTCTTTTTGTTTGATCTCTGAATTTAAAATAAAGTCCATTCTGGTTGAAAGTATGAGAGTTGACTCTGTGTAGAGAAAATCAAACTCTGTGGCAGTTTTGTCTGAAGAAAGAATGAGTAAAAACTCAGACAGCGATCTACCTACGTGTTTAACTTTACTGCCATGAGAGTCCCATTGTGGTCAAGGGGTGCTACTCATGGAAGAAGTTAAGCACATCTATGTTTGCAGAATCAATGTATGAGTAAGGATCTCAGGGCTTAGCCCAAGGACAAAGTCCATGGGAGATTGTATGATACAGGGTCCATACTGCCTCATCTACCTCTGCTTGGAAGTTTGCAGCTGGCACATGCAGAGAATTAGGCTTTGTCTACACTGGAACTTTGTTGGCAAAACTTTTGTCATTTGGGGTGTTAAAAAAACACTCCCTCCGAATAACAAAAGTTTTACCGACGAAAAGCGCTGGTGTGAACAGCGCTTTGTCAGCAAGAGCGCTCTCCTGCTAACAAGGCCGCTGCTGCTGATTGGGGGTGGAAGTTTTTTGTCAGCGGGAGAGCTCTTTCCTGCCGACAAACAGCAGCTACACTGCACGCCTTTTACCACACAGCAGTAGTGGCAGAGCTGTGTTGCTAAAAGGTGGCTCTGAAAGCAGGGAAGTGTTGTGAAAGGTTGAAGATTTTCTGCTAGAAATGCTCCAGGAGTAAATGGGTTAATAGTTTTCATCTCAACTTTCAAAGCAATCTTTGGAGTGATCTGCCAAAAAAAGCAATTTATGTTCATAAGAGAGGAAAAAGTCTTACTGAGATTTGTGTGCATAAGAGTGTTCCGCACATACATTTCTTAACAGACATATCAAGGCACTTAACAGACTGTTTCCTTCAAAGCCACTGTGGGGCAGTCAATGAGCCCGTTAATGCGAGCTCCCTCCTGTAGCTGTCACTGCTCCAGAGCAAGACAAGACAAGAGTCTCCGCCAGACTTTACTAACAAGTCTTTACTAACAACAGGACTGAAATCCTCTCTCTCTGCTGCACTGGGGAACGTCAGGATAGCCATGTCTACAAGGAAGATCTGCTGTCTTGTGCTGCTGGTCCTAGGGCTCCTGGCTATTGCAGTTGCTGTCATTGTAATCCTGGCGCTGCCCAAGTGTGCTCCTGGAAGTTATCTGCATGCTGCTGTAGCAGCTGACACTGAAATCTGTTCGGACATTGGCAGGTAGGTGCATGGACTTTTCTGTTTGGAACTTGTATATGTAGTGCACGATATAGAGCCAGAGTGAAAGACAGGTAGATAATACTAGAGGTTATAGTTAAAATCAGCATGTCCCAGTGACTGAGCAGGAGGCACTGGGTTTTACCTTCTCCCCTAATCCTCAGTCTGAAGAGTTATGCCAGACACCTGAGCACAAGCTCCTGATTGTAGGTCAAGTTCAGTCCTGGTATAAGAGCTCTGAAGTCAAACATTTTTAGCCTGCTCTGCATTTTAATTTAATTTTAAATGAAGCTTCTTAAACATTTTAAAAACCTCATTTACTTTACATACAATGATAGTTTAGTTATATATTATAGACTTATAGAAAGAGACCTTCTAAAAAGGTTAAAATGTATTACTGGCACATGAAACCTTAAATCAGAATCAATAAATGAAGACTTGGTACAGCACTTCTGAAAGGTTGCCAACCCCTGGTCTAACGTGACCACATTATCATAAGGGAGGTGTCACTCTCATTGGATCCAAGAACTCATTCCACTGTGTGGGACAGACCCTGACATAAGGATCTGAAGGACTTTGGACCCCGTCAAGGTCTTGGGGTGACACCTGCTAGGGGTGACAGGTATGCATGTAAACTCTGGCTGTCAAGATACGGTATGTTCTCTCGGTGACTTGTAGGAGGACTTGCTGACTAAATCTCTGGTCTGGAGGGAAAGATGGGTTCCTTCCTTGAGTAAGGTGATGGCTAGAGGCTTGAGGCTTGAGTAGGGTGCCCTCAAAGAGGCCATGAAGTGGCTAGAGGTACAGCTAGCTTTGGAATTTGTTACACCTGGCTCAGCGAGTGGCCGAGTCAGTAGGAGGTGAGGGCTCAGCACCTCATGTGATCGGACCCTGACCCATGACTCAACCCACTTATGACAGCAGCAACATTTCAAAGGCATCATTTTCTCTTGTCTGCACTGAGTGTTATGCTAGCATCCAGCCCTGACTCATATTTACGGCTACCATGGCCAGTCAGGGAGCATTGCTGTGCTATTGGAATAAGGATGGCCCAATGTTACAGAGAGTGGGATTCAATGCCCAGCTTCAACACAGACTTTCTGGGTGACCTTGGGCAAGTCTCTCACTGTACCTCAATTCTCTCTCCATGCCTCACAGTGGTGCCATGAGGGTAAATCCATTAATGACTGTGAGGTGATTGGGTACTGTGGTGATGTGGGCCAGAGAGGTTCCTGAGACAGACAGATACAAGGACAGGTCTCTAGCTAGCCTCAGCCAAACCTCACTTAGAATAGATTAGCATAGAATCATAGGACTGGAAGGGACCACAAGAGACCATCTAGTCCAGTCCCCTGCACTCATGGCAGGACTAAGTATTATCTAGACCAGTGTTTCCCAAACTTGGGACGTTGCTTGTGTGGGGAAAGCCCCTGGCAGGCCAGGCCTGCTTGTTTACCTACCCCAGCCGCAGGTCCAGACGATCGCGGGTCCCACTGGCCGTGGTTCGCTGCTGCAGGCCAATGAGGGCTGCGGAAGCAACAGCCAGTACGTCCCTCGGCCCATGCTGCTTCCAGCAGCCCCCATTGGCCTGCAGCAGCGAACCGCATCCAGTGGGACCCGTGATCGGCCGGACCTGCAGACGCGGCAGGTAAACAAACTGGCCTGGCTCGCCAGGGGCTTTCCCTTTGCAAGCGGCATCCCAAGTCTGGGAAACACTGATCTAGACTAATCCTGAGAGGTGTTTGTCCAACCTGCTCTTAAAAATCTCCAATGATGGAGATTCCACAACCTCCCTAGGCAATTTATCCCAGTGCTTCACCACCCTGACAGTTGGGAAGATTTTCCTAATGTCCAACCTAAACTCTCTTGCTGCAATTTAAGCCCGTTGATTCTTGTCCTATCCTTCTCCTTCCTCCTTGTAACACCTTTTATGTACTTGTAAACCCCTCTCAGTCTTCTCTTTTCTCCAGACTAAACAAAACCAGTTTTTTCAATCTTCTCTCATAGGTCATGTTTTCTAGACCTTTAATCATTTTGTTGCTCTTCTCTGGACTTTCTCCAGCTTGTCCACATCTTTCCTGAAATGTGGCGCCCAGAACTGGACACAATATTCCAGTGCCTTGGTTATAATACATCCCAAAATGATGCTGACTTTTTTTGCAACAATGTTACATTGTTGACTCATATTTAGCTTGTGGTCCACTATGGCCCCCAGATCCCTTTCCTAGGCAGTCATTTCCCATTTTGTATGTGTGTAACTGATTGTTCCTTCCTAAGTGGATTACTTTCCACATCTCTTTGCTTTCTGTCCAGCATTTCAGACTGGACAATAAAGAAAACCCTGTTGTTGGTTGTGTTTCTGAGTCCCTGCTTCAGGGAGCAGGGCTATTGCATTGCTGGGGCACATGCATAAAAACCATGGGAAAACAAATGAAGTATCCAACTCAGCTAACCTGGGGATTTTCCTATTCAGATGCCAATGCTGTGGTGGGCACTGTTGTATACAGATATCAGTCTGCTTCTCTCCTCCTTCCAGGCTTTCTCCCACAGTCACTTCAGCTGCTCCCAGGGCTTCAGCTATCGCCTTTATGTTGGTGACTTGGAAATCTACCTCACTACACCATACACCTCCCTGCTTCTGCCCATTTCCCACACATTCAGCTCCCTCTCTGACCTCTGACACAACTGATAATCTTTCCTTTCCTTCAAAACCTTTCCTTCTCTCGGGTTCCTCTTTTCATCAGCAACTGCACCACCCTCCCTGTCACAAAGTATCATCCTGGAGCCTCATTCTGCTCCTACCATCTATCTTCTCACCAAATCCCATTGCTACTTCCTCTGTAGCATCTCTGAAACCTGCCCTCTCCTCCTGGCTCACACTTTTGTTTTGGAGCTGCCATCGTCTCTTCCCCACCACCCCACACAGAGCTCCCTTCAGCCCATGTCGCTTTGATGCTATCCAGTTTTCTATCCCTGGATTTCTGTTCCAGTACTGAATGAAAGTGACTCAAGTGATTACAAAGGCTCAAATCCCTAAAGTAAAAGCAGCTCTCCTGAACCCTGACCTAGTTATTTCCAGATTTTGAAACTTTGCTGGTTTTCATTCTTGAGTCAAAATATTTTTTTAATAAAGTGTCTGCCACATGCTTTACAATGAGCAGCCATTAATGAATGGAGATGAGATTCCTGTGGCATGACATACTGCAGCATCTCACAAGCTTCTTGACTGTCTGATTAACAATGTTTAAATCAACACTTGATCTGAGCTCCAAGGAGCCAAAAGCAACCCAGGCCCCATCCAACTCCAATTAAAACCAAAGGAAAGATTCCATTGACTTCAAGAGAAGTTTGACTGGGCCCCTTATAATAGGAGCAGCTGTTCCCTGTCCTGAGGACAAAGCCCTCTGAGCACTGCTCCTTCCCACTCTAATGAAATGTTTATCTGGAACTGCACCAGTGAGTGAAGCTGGAGAGATGGGAGGATGCTCTTAGGAAAGTCTGTCTCCTTCACTGACCTGACCCTGTACTTGAACCTTGGCAGCAGTATAACTCCAGGGTTCTACTCCAGGCGCCTCAACTAACCTGTGGTTGGCAACTTGCAACCTCTCTGTGCCTCAGTTTCCCCATTTATGATGATGATAATTCCACCTCGTGGATGTTTTTGAGGCTTGGTTTACTCTAACGTTTCTAAATCCCTTTAGATCCTTTAGAGAAAAAAGCTGTACATATGTGAAGTCTCACTATCCTTACTGGCACAGATTCTGTGCTAGATTTATTGTTACTAACTCAGTGGCTAAGAGAAAGCATCTCCAGCTTCTGGTGATACAAGGATTTCCAGTGCTGAAAGACGACTATGTCCCTTGTGGTGTAATGGTATGCTTATGGAGGATGGAGATGGGGATAAGACTATTATATTATTGTCTCTTCCTGCCAATCCAGTCTACAGACCCTGGACAGAGAGTGTATGTAGTAGATTGAGTAGGAAACCTGAGTGCATCCAAACTTTTCCTTTGTGGGAGCCATAGATGTTTGAAATCCACAGATGTGAATTTTGTGGCCTCAGTCCAGCGCCAACAATGGGGCCTCTTTCCCCCTTGGCCCACAAAGCGTACAGATGGAGAAGTATCTAAACATGAATCCTGAGGAATCTGTTTGTCCTTAGCATTCTGCACAGAGGTGTAGTCAGACCAGGTACCATCCCCCACACATGGCCTGAATCTCCCAGTCACAGTGCATCCTTTCCCGTCTCTGCTTTTTTAGGTCATTATAACCCCCTGTGTGAGCATTAGAAGAGGCTTTTCCTCCCAAGCAGACAAAAAACTATGTATTCCCATCCCCGCCTGCCTCCCTCCATCTCCTGGTGGGGCTGTCTGCTCAGAGCTCTGGGCAGAAACCCACCTGCCCCAATCACCACCTCTGCAGTGTTCTGTTTTGCCTGCTATTGTTTCTGAAACTGAAAGTGGGGGCATGAGCCAGCAACAGGGGGTGACAGAGGATTTTGGAAAGGTAGACCACAGAAGAAGAGTTTGTTCCTAGCAGAGGAAAGTCAGGGCCAGTTGGGAATCACTGCAGCCGGGAATCCTATCTTGATTTGACCTTCCCTCCCAGCAGCTATCAATCTTCCAACCTCCCCAGTACATACTAAAGAGAATGCTGGAAACTAGTCTCTTTTGAAACAGCATCCCCCAGGGGCTTTGCTAGTTTCCTTGTGGCTAAGCCCCTAAAGGATGGGGGAGCTGGGAAGGCGAAAAATTTTACAACCAAGCGATGTTCACATTATTATGACTCCCACATCCTAAGCCAAGGATATGCTACAAAAGTCTTTTGCAGTTTTGAAGACCTCTGGTGTTTCTTATGAATCTTTTTCCGCATCCCGAGGGATCTCCTCCTAGTTTAAGCATTATCAGCTTGGGCACTAAACATTCCATAGGAACAGCTGTCGCCTTTATTCCTGATAAGCCATCTGAGTCAGCCAAGTCAAGGGCTGGTATTGTCCTCAGGCCCAAGCTTGCATGAAGAAGAAGAAATATCTCCCAAGAGAGTTTAATCCCTTCACATTTCCAGGATTTACCCAATTGCAGCTACTACTGCAGCAGTTGTTCGTTAACTGGCTTTAGGCAGGAGGCTCTAGAAGCTTTAGAGTCTCCTGCATCATAACTAGGCCCGATTGTTTGACGTGGCAAAAGATGGGAAAATTTACAATTTTAGTAAAAATAGAAAAAAAGAAAGTCACAGGGAAGGGGCAGGGACAGTATCGAAAGCAGCAGCCTGGCTCCGATCATCTCTATGTGAGGTAGAAATGGATAAGCAGGACTGATGTGCAGAGGAATGTGAAACTGCAGAGACTGGAGAGCTGCTGTGAGACCACCAGGCTAGCCCTGCCTAGCAGCAGCAGCAGCAAAGCCTACACATCTAAACACTTGGTTTTTAATTATAGGTGTTTACATTTAATCCTTGGCTCCTTCAAATTGGTCCTTATCTGCCCAGACCTTTTTTAGCCTGTGCTTGAACCTCACCCTGTCTATGTGGAGGCCTATGCCCAATGTTTAACCTGACCTCTGTGCACACAATTAGCCTCTAGTGCAGAATGGTATTGCCTCCTCTGCTGTGCACCATACAGGTCTTTGCAGGTGTAAAAACAACTGATGGGAAAGGTTACAAATGCAGCCATGGGTTCAGCAGGGATGCCTGGCTTCACCTGTGGCAGTTCAGGGGGGAAGGGCCTTGGTGGCCGTTCATATCCTGTCATGTTATTAGTATGAACTGGGACCGTATAGGTCATTCTTGCAACCAAAGTCCTGTAGTGGCACCAAATCTTGTGTAAAGGGGGTTAAATAAGGTGTCTAGGATAAGGTTACGGTTTGCTGGTTATGATTATGCTATCTGTATGCATGTATCATTTTTGTATTTAAAGTTGTAAGTATTGGCTCTATATTATCTGTATTTCAAACTTATGCTATGCTTCTGTGACACCTCAGGCAGTTTGGCATCAGCAGTGCCTAGCCTGCTTGATGGCTCATTAAGGACCATCAGCTATACTATTGACCCATTGAGAGAAGGCAGATACACCTTGTGACTCAGCAAGACATGCAGGGACATGCCTATGGACAAGACTCTAAGGTTTTTCCATGCCATGTGCTGGATAGTTTGTCTGTGGAACAAAGAAAGAGAGGCAACATGACAAGAAACTATGAAAGGCTGTAAAAAGTGACAAAGAGTCCTGTGGCACCTTATAGATCAGGGGTTGGCAACCCTTCAGAAGTGCTGTGCCGAGTCTTCATTTATTCACTCTAATTTAAGGTTTCGCGTGCCAGTAATACATTTTAACATTTTTAGAAGGTCTGTTTCTATAAGTCTATAATATATAATTAAACTATTGTTGTATGTAAAGTAAATAAGGTTTTTAAAATGATTAAGAAGCTTCATTTAAAATTAAATTAAAATGCAGAGCCCCCCGGACCAGTGGCCAGGACCTGGGCAGTGTGAGTGCCACTGGAAATCAGCTCATGTGCCGCCTTCGGCACATGTGCCATAGATTGCCTACCCCTGTTATAGGCTAACACATGTATTGGAGGATAAGCTTTCGTGGGTGAATACGCACTTCATCAGACGCATAAAAGGCTTCTGCAACTCCTCCATCTTATCTTTAATCCTGCATCTGACCTCTGGAGAGACTTTGCTACAAACTGAAACTCTAAACAAAGGACTGAATGACCTATCCCAGCTGTGGATGTACTCCGGAGACTTGATTTGAACCTGCAGTTTATTCCATCACTGCTATAAGCCTGAACCAAGAACTTTGCCATTACTGTGTGTAATTGATTCCATTTAACCAATTCTAGCTCTCCTCCACATATTTTTCCTTTTATGAATAAACTTGTAGTTTTAGATTCTAAAGGATTGGCAACAGCGTGATCTGTGGGTAAGATCCAACTTATATAATGACTAATGACTGACATGCCAAACTCTGTGTATCATCCTTATTTAAATATTCTCTAATAAACATATTGAATTGACCTGGGTCTGGGGCTTGGTCCTTTGGTATTGAGAGAACCTTTTTTATTTTTACTGGGTTATTGGTTTTCATAACCATTCATCCCCATAACGAGTGGCACTGGTGGTGATACTGGGAAACTGGAGTGTCTAAGGGAATTGCCTGTGTGACTTATAGTTAGCCAGTGGGGTAAAACCAACGTCTTCTCTGTTTGGCTGGTTTGGTTTGCCTTGGTTTGCAAAGGAACCCCTTGGGCTGTGACTGGCCAGCTTTAAGCAATTTGTCCTGAATTGACATTCTCAGAAGTGTCTTACCAAAGCCAGCATCATTACATATCCCACGAAAATAAAACACATAACTGGGACACTGCTGTGAATTTTTAAAAAATGCAATTACACAGGGCCTTATGGCACCGCATAGCCAGCCAGGGTTGTAAGACCCCTGCTGGGAACAACCATCTGGCATTGTGAGGAAGATGCTGGCTTGATCTTTTGTTTGTGATTGTTTTCCACTGTGGTCTCCGAATCCACCATAAGAAATCCCTCTGGATTCCTCTGCAAGAGCTCCTCTGGCTGGGGCTACTTTAACAGACTGGAATGAAATGTGGGCGTGGAGTGGAGCCAAGCTCTTATTTATTCTCCTTTGCTGCTCCACCTCCAAAGGGATTGTTAAACTCTAAACAGTCTCTCCCTGTTAAAAGACGTTTGCTCATCAGTTGCTGTTCTTGCAATGCGGAACCCTCCAAGAGTCAATGCTCACTGTCTGATGCTGCTGAGAATAGAGCAGAGACCTGATATTAGTGGTGCTGCTTTGCAGCTCTGGATGGTGCCTGTCCTTTGAATTCTGCTGCCTTCCTTGCAACTGGTGCTACAAGTCCAATTGTAGAGAGAAAAATGTGTAACTGGGCAGGAGTCTAGCGTGTTGGGGCATTCTTTCATCTATGAGAGCCGGTGGGAATTGCAGCCTCTGATGGAAATCCAGGATCAATGGAACCACAAAACCTACCCTAGTTACAGGAAAGGTTCCTTTAAAAGTGCCGTGTTTGCTGAGTGTCTCAACCCTCACAGTCATAATCAGTAACAGAACAGGATGTTGGCAGTTGCCAAGGTCTGAAAAGGTTCCTAAACTTCAAACTAGGCCATCTAATGCTGTGATTTCATCAGATGCAGCACTCATAACCTAGGCTGGCTTTGTACTTGGATGAGAGGCCTAAGGAAAATCCCAGATCTTGCAAGAAATAGTGTTGATGATACAGTATATGACAACCTTCCCTCTCTATCAGCCCAGTGCCTTTATGTAGTGTTGGGAGAGAGGGGCCCTGAGCTTCTTGAAATGTCACCTTTCAGTTGAGAACTAGTAAGAAGTGCTATGTGCTTTTGGACAGATGCTGTATTTGACCACAGAGATGGTAGCATTTTCAGGATGGGTAAAGTCACTACCACATATGTTTTCATCAGTCAGTAAAAGGAGTACGTAAAGCACTCAGGGGTCATTAAACACTGCATATTTTCGTGGTCATCTTGTCTAGGTTTCATAACATAGTTAATGTGTGTTAACAAAACAACGGATTCAAAATTAGAAAGTGCTCTACTTTGACAGGAAGATGCATGATCCTCTTGCAGATTGTTAAAAGGAATCGCTTCCTACGTAGCTCTGACAACATCATTATTATCTGTATTATTGTAGCACTTAGCACCTCCAATCATTGTGCGACGTGGTGTCCCGACATGAAAAAAGAAGACAGTTCCTATCCCAGAGAGCTCACAACATGTGAGATACGATGCAGCAGACAAATGTTTGGGGTGGGGTGGAAGGATGAAGCAAATGAATATAAAATGAATAGAGTTTAGCAGAAACTACAGCTTGCCATTTGCCTAACCAAGAGCAGACAGGATTCCACCCGCACCCCCTCTCCCTCTGCTTCCATACTCCAGATTAGTAAAGTACATTCGTCAGCATTGGGCTGAATTGTGAATTACTTATTCCAGTTAATGAGCATGAGTAATAACTTTTCATAAATCATGAGTGGACTTTACATGAGTTCTAACCAGACTTCAGTGGGATCCAGAAGATGCGTCTTTGATATCAGCAACACTCTGACTATTTAATATACAAATATTATTTATTTTCATTCTTAGGCCTGTCTGCAGGCACCTCCCATTGACCTCAGTTGGAATCACATTTTAAAGCATTGATTTGGCCTGAGTTTATTAACCTGTGTCAAGTTGTGCTAGAGAGAGTGCATTACTACACACTGAGGTCTAACCATTTTGTATATGTGGCGTTACTATAAAGCCCTAGAAGTGTTTGTAGTAATTAGTGTTTTATCACACAGTGTTGCTGTTGTTAAATAGATGTTGCTTTTGTTGGGAATTTAAAAGCTTTAAGCAGCAGACTGAGGCCCTTGGGATCATGCGTGTGACTTATAGACTCCAACTTGCTGATAGATTTGTCATGGGGGTCCCAGGGGAGCCACTCTGGGATTACTTAATTAGGGCAAACTGCAAAAACTAGGGCAGACAATCCTCAAGCTAGTGGTCATTCCAGGACTTAGACCCACCAAGCTAGCCTCAAAACAGCTTCTGCAATACCTTACTGGTTACCCAGAAACCAAAACACAGCTCCCTTAAAGCAACCCAGCCTTAGGCCTCCACCCAGACACACAAGTCAAATATGATGAAGATTACTGAAAATCTTATTCACCATAGAAGAAAATTCTACGAATCCCAGAACATCAGACACATTACCTCCCAGGTTAATGAATATTTCAGATCTTACCCAAATACACACTTACAGCCAATTCTTATTGACTAAACTAAAATATATTTATAAAGAAAAGAGAGACAGCATTGCTTAAAACAGGAGTCGGCAACCTTTGGCACGCGGCTCACTAGGGTAAGCACCCTGGCAGGCCAGGCCGGTTTGTTTACCTGCTGCATCCACAGGTTCAGCCGATCGTGGCTCCCACTGGCCGCAGTTCGCCGCTCCAGGCCAATGGGGCAGCAGGAAGCCACGTCCAGCACATCCCTCAGCCCGTGCCACTTCCTGCAGCCCCCATTGGCCTGGAGCAGCGAACCACGGCCACTGGGAGCCGCGATTAGCCGAACCTGTGGACGTGGCAGGTAAACAAACTGGTCCGGCCCACCAGGGTGCTTACCCTGGTGGGCTACGTGCCAAAGGTTCCCTATTGCTGGGTTAAAAGATCAGTATGCATACAAACATGAGTGCAGTTCTGAGATCAGATTTATATGATGGTGAACTTTGTAGTTGCAAAGAGTTCTTTCAGAATTAGTCCATAGGTTATATAGTCCAATGTTAATTTTCAGGGTGATCCAGATGGGACTGGAGATCTCAGTCAAGCTTCCCCTGCATAAAGTATCAAGCAGATCTGAGATGAAAGGACCAGGTCCCAAGAGTTTTTATACAGTTTTCTGGCAGCCTCTTGACCGTACAGTCCTGGATGAAAAATAAGTCTTTGATGTAACCTTCTGTTTCCCAAATATCACCTGTAATTAACTACATGGATTAACATAAGGTAATTTATTCATTAAGTAGTTCATATATAGCTTACCACAAACTTTAAAGAGACATACAGACAATGACATTATTTCACTCACATTTCATCTAAATGTTAATATTTCCTTTTTATCTCTGAATCAATAGCTATAGTAATAGACAGGAATTGTCTGTTTACATGGCTAACATCTAACAACATATAAGTAAACACATGCGATTAAGATCACTTCTAATTCTCTAACAATAGAGGATTACATTTCAAAATTCTAGCCCATCTAACATGAAATGGCCCTAACTACCATTTACATAGTTTTCTAACATGTCTCTAAAGATTGAATCTGGGTCATTCAGCCTGTGAGCTGCTTAACCCTTTCTGGCCATCTGTCACAGGAGTACACTGAACTAATGTGTTTAAAATGCAGAGGGCACTGGCTCTGAATTCCCATGTGTGTTTGGATCGGATGGAAAGAATTGTCCACAAAGGGTAAACACTCCGTGTATCTCCTGGGATTATGCAAGAACTGCTTATCTTCTGGCAAAGATAAGCAACCAGTGTAGTGTGTGAATTAAGAGGGCCTAGGGGTTCTTTGGGTTGTGGTATTTCTCACATAATGTTAAATATTCAGGAAGGTGTGAGTGATTTATCTGTGTTGCTCTAAAAAAAGGATAATGGCCAAGGGGGCATAGGACAATGGTGAATGTGGTTTATAGGAATTGCAAACATTGTCATAAATTATAAAAGCAGCAAAGAGTCCCGTGGCACCTTATAGACTAACAGAAGTTTTGGAGCATGAGCTTTCATGGGTGAATACCCACTTCGTCGGACGCATGACATGATCCACTCTTTGCTGCTTTCACAGATCCAGACTAACACGGCTACCTCTCTGATACATAAATTATAAATATAGCTGTAAACTCAAGTGCTGGAATCTGTGGTCTCCTTTACAGAAAGGTCAGCAGCTCATATGATGGTCACAGGCTTTTTATATTTAAAATCCTGTCCCTCCTTCCTTAAAATCTCTTATGCTAGGGGAAAAACTCCACATCTGTCCAATAGTGAAGGGAACCTCTTATAATGGGTAGAAGTAGAGAAGAGAGACAGATCTTTCAGCACATCTTTAACCAACCCAGGGCTCAGCATTCACTGCTGCTTCTTCACATGGAAGCTCCCCTCAGGGAACAAGTGGAGAGTGGCAGATTTGTTCCACTTGAGAGATAAAAGCCAGGCTGGAAACCTGGTCTTTGAAACAGATATTCCAGTGATTTCTGTGAGAGCATAGGAATAACCCCAGTGGAGCAGATCGGTGACCCATCTAGTGCAGTATTCTGTTTCTAGTAGTGGCTAATCCTGGATAGTTCTGAGCAAATAAAAAAATACAAATAGTGATACACATACGGACCCAATTTTACAGCCTGATACCTTCACAGAGCTGCTTGTGCTGGCATGCCCCAGCTAGTGTCCCAATCCGATGTTCCACTCCTGGCTTTGGCTGCGTTGGGATCAGCTATCAGAGTAATTTAGCATGACTTAAGTACATCTGTCATAAATAGATAGCTAAGGGTTAATGTTTCTTTTACCTGTAAAGGGTTAACAAAGGGAACCAAACACCTGACCAGAGGACCAATCAGGAAACTGGATTTTTCAAAGTCAGGGAGGGAATTTTTGGACTCTGAGTCTTTTGTTTGTCTCTCAGCTATGAGAAGCTTCTTTCTTCTTCTAATCTTCTGTGTCCAACTTGTAAGTACAGGTAGAAAAACAATATAGGCTTTTATGTTGTTTTGGGTGTATTTACATGTGTGTAACTTGCTGGAATGTTTCAAATTGGATATCTTTTTGAATCAGACTGTTTATTCATATTTTCTTATAAGCAATAGCCCTGTATTGTCATCTTGATGCAGAGTTTATATTCTTATGTCTTTTTCTTTCTTTTTTTTTATATAAAGTTTTCTTTGTAAGACTTGTTTGAGTTTTTCTCTCTGGGTAGGTTAAGGAACAAGGGGAGGGAATTCTCTTTGTGTTAGATCTACGGAGGGTAAGCTCTGCAGCACCAGGGAGTTGGTGGGAGGGGGAAGAGATAGGATCATCTCTGTTTCCTTGTATTTGGGGTTTGTCTCTTTGTGGAATAAAGGAGACATGCTTCTTGGTATTGTGATGTAAAGAGATTGCATCAATACTCTCAGGTTAGCCCAGAGAGGAAAGTCTGGGTGGGAGAGAGAGGGGGGGAAGGGAAGTGGGTCATTTCCGTTTGTTGTAGGCTCAGAGCTTCTGAGTCTTGGAGTCCCGCAAAGAAGGTTTGGGGAGACCATAGGGGGCCAAAACCCTGGAATTTTTGGATGGTGACAGCGAGATCAAAGCTAAGCTGGTAAGTAAGCTTAGAAGGGTTCATGCTAAGCACCCAGATTTTGGATGCTAATGTCCAGATTTGGGAAAAAGGCTTATGATAACATCAGTCAAGATCATGTTAATGGAAAATTCCCAACTGTAAGGGCCACCTGTTTACACAAAGAATGCTCTTGCAGACCCATAAAGGTTTTTTCATACTTGTGTTTCTGAGAGGTCCTTGTGAAACAAGACCCCACAGACAGAGGTGGCTTGTGATCAGTGCGGTAAAATTAAGTGCAATTCCCTTTTCTCTAAGGCCAAGTCTACACTAGAAGCTTTTTCTAATAGAGTAAGATTGATTGGGGGTGGGGGTTGACTTTTTTTGTGGGTGACATTCCTATACTGGTAAAAGCCCTAGTGTAGGTGCAACATAAAAGTGCTTTTGCTGGGATAGCTTATTTCACTCAGGGAACTCAGGTCTATCATCAGAAGCACTTTTTGCCAGTGTAAACTGCATCTGCACTAGAGCAGGGGTTCTCAAACTTACGTATGGGTGACCCCTTTCACATAGCAAGCCACTGAGTGCGACCCCCCCTTATCAATTAAAAACACCTTTTAATGTATTTAACACCATTATAAATGCAGGAGGCAATGTGGGGTTTGGAGTGGAAGCTGACAGCTCGCAATCACCCATGTAATAGCCTCGTGACCCCCTGAGGCATCCCGACCCCCCAGGTTGAGAATCCCTGCCCTAGAAGGTTTACCAATATAACTATACTGGAAACCATTTCTAGTGGAGACTAGGCTTTACTCTTCCCAGAGAGTAGCATTCAGGGAATATTGAGCATATTCTGTTGCTAATGCTTAGCTGCATGCTGCTTGGTTCTAAGGCTACTAGGGCTGGGAGGGGTGGGGGGCAGACCCACTTTAATGAGAAAAGAAACGGTTGCTTGCTGTAACTGTGGTTCTTCGAGATGTGATGCAGACAAGTGTTCCGCTTGGGTGTGCATGCACCCAGTGCGTTGGAGCTGGAAACTTTTCCCCAGCCTAGCAATCTGCGTGGAAGACAGCGATCGCACCTCCTGGCCGTATGAGGTGGTGCCGCCCTGAATCCCCCTATAGTTCCTTTGCACCGAAAGCCCGTGAGAAGGAGACTGCAGTGCAGAGGGGACGAAGGGTGGGTCACATCTCGAAGAACCACATTTACTGTAAGTAGCCATTTCTTCTTTGAATAGATGCAGACATGTATTCCCCTTAGGTGACTCACAAGCAGTACACCACTCTAGAGGCAGGGCTTGGAGACTACGCAATTGAGATCACAGGGCTGCCCTTCCGAGGCTGCGTCCACTCTTAAAGATGCAGTAATAGCATAATGGTCTGTAAATGTATGTATAGATGACTACACAGCAGCCCTGCAAATGTCCTGTATGGAAACATCATTGAGGAAGGCCATCAATATCACTTGTGCTCTTGTGAAGTGAGCCGTATCTACTGAGGAGGCATAGCTGAAGCTATCTCATACACAGCCTTGATACAGGATGTTACTCATCCAGAGATGGTCTGTGCCGAGACCTCTTGCGCCTTCATATGGTCTGCATATGACACAAACAGGTGAGGTGTAGCACAAAGCGGTTTAGTCCTGTCTAGATGAAAGACTCAACTTCGCCTGACATCCAGATTATGGAGGCACTGTTCTCCTGGGTAAGAGTGCAGCTTTGGGAAAAACAGGTAAATACACTGCGTGATTCAGATGAAACCAAGAGACCACCTTGGATAAAAACTTTGGGTGTGATCCATACGTGCAGGAACTAGGGGTGCTGGGGGTGCTGCAGCACCTCCTGGCTTGAAGTGGTTTTCATTCTATACAAGGTTTACAAAGTTTGGTTCAATGACTCTCAGCACACTCACTATAAAAATTGTTCCAGCAGTCCACTGTGATTGCAGCATTACATTCAGCTCCCCAAGGACAAAGTAAAGCAGCTCAGCTATTAGGGCCTGCAACTCACATATGCCCTTGCTGACTTGATGGCTATCAGGTATGTGGTTTTCTGAGACAGGGGCAGTGGGCAGGCCGCAAGGGGCTCAAATGGAGGGCCCATCAGACCTGCCAGAATGTTTAGGTCCCATGGGGGAACTGGTTCTTGGACCAGATGATGTAAGGGGAGAAGCCCCTTCAGAAATCTCATTACTATGGCACTGGAAAAAACTTAACTTCCCTTAAATTGGGGGATGGAATGCAGATATCGCTGCCAAATGTACCCTTGGGGAACTGAGCACAAGGCCCGATTTGTGAAGATGTAGCAAATACTCTAAGATGTCCTAATGGAAGCCCCTGTCATTTGGGTCACATGGGTCAAGGACCACACCGAGAATCTATTGCAGCGCACTAAGTAGGCTGTCCTAGTGGAAAATGTCCTACTGTTGAGTAGGACATGTTGGACAGCTACCAAGCACTGCTCCTCCTCTTTATTCAGACATGTAGCAGCTGCACCGTAAGTTTCAAGGAGCTGATTGCAGGATGGAAAGTGGGGCCGTAATCCTGAGTGAGCAGATCAGGATGGAGAGGAATTGGTATGGGAGGCTGAACCGACAGAGCAAGGAGATCTGAAACGCAGCACTATCTCAGCCACACTAATGCAATGAGATGAGCTTGTCCCGATCTGCACTGATGAACTATGAAATGATTGGAATAGGGGGAAAGGCATACAGAATTGCTGACTGCTAACTGCAGTGAAAGGCATCAGAGATGGAGCCTGCCCTCCCAGAGCAGAAGAGGTGGCACTTTCAGTTTTCCCTTGTCGCAAACAGGTTGGTCATGGAGATGCCCCATGTTGTGAAGACAACCCTGCTGAAATATCTGCAAGACAGTTTTGCACCCCTGGTAAATGGATTGCTACTGGAATGATGTCTGCCTCAATGCAAAACTGCCACAGGTTGATCGCCTCCAGACAGAATGACCTGGAACTTGCTTGTTCATGTAGTACACTGCAGTGGTATTTTCCCTGAGTCTGTGAACCACTGAGTGTCTGATGCAGTCTGATGCAGTCCCAGAATGCATGGCATACGTTGTGGATGGCCTGAAGTTCCAACACACTGATGTGGAGGGAGGTTTTCTGTACCGACTACAGGTCCTGCACCCTCAACAAGTTCATCTGCGCCTCCCACATCCCGGAAGGGAAGTGTTGATAATCACCGACTTGGTCAGAGAGGGCTGAGCAAAGGGGTCTCCTTGGCACTACATGGTGTAGAGACTCCCACCAGCACGAGGAATCCAGGACTGGTGGAGGACGTTGAACCATAAATTTCAAGTATATAAAAGGTTGTTACAAGGAGGAGGGAGAAAAATTGGTCTCCTTAACATCTGAGGATAGGGCAAGAAGGAATGGGCCTAAATTGCAGCAAGGGAGTTTAGGTTGGACACTAGTAAAAACTTCCCAACTGTCAGGGTGGTTAAGCACTGGAATAAATTGCCCAGGAAGGTTGTGGAATCTTTGTCATTGGAGATTTTTAAGAGCAGGTTGGACAAACACCTGTCAGGGATGGTCTAGATAATACTTAGTCCTGCCTTGAGTGCAAGAGACTGGATTAGATGATCCTCCCAGTCCTACGATTCTGTGATTCTGTGCTGATGCCACAGGCAGTGTTGATATCATCACAAACATTGGTAACAGAGTGCCTGAATGTGTCGATGTTGAAGATGGTGAGAGCTGATATGGGAGCACTTGCAGAGTCAAATGGAGTGGGGCCGAAAAAGGTCCTAGTGCCGCAGTCCCCTACACTGATTCTAGTGCCAGTTCCATCCCCACCATGGCAAGGGGAGGATCTGGATGCGGTGCCAACAGACATGTAGGTTCAGTGGCTTGCTCCATCAGAGGGGCCATAAGTGGGAGGTTCCTGGACCAATGGTCAGTTCGGGACTGAAAGGCAGAGAAGGTCTGCGGCTGCCTGAGATGTCAACGATACCGGTACCAGCATCTCCCTCATCAGTACCAGATTCAGTGGATGCCGGGAGCTGGAATCAGAGTCAACGGCATGGAGTTTCTGCCCTTCCCACTCGGTACTGGGGAAGGGTCAGAGGTACCTGTGCCATCCCGTGTTCCAGAACCAGCCCTGTGCCAGTCTGTGCTTTTCCCGGGGGAAGCAGAGGAGTTGCCCTGCAACCTGGAAAGATCCTGATTGGTCTTATGAGACCTCGTCTTTGACATCGATGATGGAGAATAACTCCTCTGTCTCTTCAGCAAGGTGCCTGCCCCAGAATGAGAGACAGTTTTCAAGCCTGAGGGCAGTCTTTGTCCTGAGAAGGACCTTAGTACCGGATCAGGCTGCATGGCCTGTTGAAGCTGGTGTTGCTTGAGGCAAAGGTCTCGTGTCCCCTGAGTCTGCTTTTTAAATGATTTACAGATCAAACAGCGCTCTTAAGATGGGCCTTGCTGAGACAAAACATGCACTGTGGGGGTTTGAGGGGGTCACTGTTGGGGATCGCCTCTCCACATGAAGAACAGTGTTTAAAGCCTGGTGAGGGCATCAAGGGGGGAACACTATCTACTAATGCTATCTAACTACTAACTAATTACCTATGTACAGTAAACTAGGCTTAGAGTAAATGCAAGGTTGTAGGACTACAATCACAGACAGATCTTCAATTCCACAGAAGGAACCAAGGAGGGTTGGGGAACACCACCTCATATAGCCAGGGGAGGGGCCACAGCCCTGAGGTGCAAGGGCTTCCCTTCTATGAGCACTGCTAGGCAAAAATCTCTGGCACTGGCACGCTGGATGTGTGCACACCAATGCGGAATTCAGGTCTGCATCTACTCGAACAACTTCAGATTACTGAGCCAACAGACACTGTCTGAAGTGTGTTGTGGAGGTGACATGCTTTGGTCTTGGGCAGGCAGTGGCGTTAACAACTTCTTTACTTGGCATCCTTGTCTGGCCAGCAGAGGAGTGGTTGAAAACAAACCTCACTGTTGCTGACTGTTGTGATATGAGGTGTTTTTCTTAAAGCTGCAGCTTCTGGAGGCAGAGGTGGCTCTAGCTTTTTTGCTGCCTCAAGCAGGGCAGTCAGGCAGCCTTCGGTGGCACGCCTGCAGGAGGCCCCCGGTCCTGCAGCTTCGGCGTACCCGCCACTGAATTGCCACTGAATTCGCGGGACCTGCGGACCTCCCTCAGGCATGCCGCCGAAGGCAGCCTGACTGCCACCCTTACAGCGACCAGCAGGCTGCCCCCTGTGGCTTGCCACCCCAGGCACGCGCTTGGAGTGCTGGTGCCTGGAGCCACTGCTGTCTGGAGGCATGTGATTAGGTGAGAATCTCAGCTTTCGTTAGAAAAAAGAAGTTTCTAGCCCTCCCAGTTGCTGAGAAAAGCTTGAAAACAGAACCGAAGTGCACCCTAAAGACACTAAAACGAGAAGGGAAATAAATGACATTCACATATATTAGGCTTAAAAATCATGAGGGTTTTCAATAATATCTTATGATTTTGGGGGGGGGCTGATTCATGCCTTTTGAACATTTAGGATTGGCAGCACTGAAAATTGAGGTGATTGAATCTGCCACTAGGAGAGTCAATCAAGGTTAACCTGGAGTTGTGGGAGGGTGCAGTAGTAAGTTCCTGTTGCTTAGCCTCCATGCAAATACGTCATCTTAATAATGCTTCACTCCTGTAGCCTGATCTATAGATTATGAATAAAAATTCCCAGTCACTGTATTACTTTGAGGGTTGACAGATTCTTGTCCCAAGATCAGGCCCAGTCTTATTAAAATTATATAGTTGGTAACCCAGATGTGCACAGGTGCAACACTCACACTACAGGAACTCTTTTATATTTACAAATAAATAATTCATTAATACATTTAGCAAAGTCACACACACTCTAATTCAGTAAGGTAGATAGAGATAATACAGAAAATACATCTGAACATCCATACTCACACCATCCCTTGCAGAACAGCCTGAAATGTTAGCCATTATCTTCCTCATCACTGTCACCTTCTTCATCTTCACCAGTGGCCATCATTCTGGCCCCTCCCAAGGGCTACATCTCTCTCCCTACCAGGGGCGGCTCTAGGCATTTTGCCACCCCAAGCACGGCAGGGATGCTGCCGCCCTTGCAGCGACTGGCAGAGCGCCCCCAGTGGCTTGCTGCCCCAATCATGCGCTTGGCGTGCTGATGCCTGGAGCCGCCCCTGCTCCCTACTGCCCCCAGGTTGGGATGCCACTTTTATAATATGTGACATTACCCATGTCTAATGCATATTCAGTAGGGGTTTCTCACCTCTTCCTTATTTGTATTTCCTCCCCTTACCGATGTTAAGATGTCCTTCTATAGATTAGTGTATTTATGATTTCACCCCATTATCATATATGTCAATTTGTTCCCAGGGCACTTTTGCAGTTGAGTATTCCGTCCAAAACCTTCCAGAAGCCGGTGTCAGTTCATGTTCTGTGGTTGCCTGATGTCATTATGGACAAAATTCCCTCCTACAATCTACTTCCAGTTCCCCAAAACTTATTGGTTACCTAAGTTTATCTGTGCCAAAGTTCGTAGGCTTCAAGCCTCATGCTAATTTCTGAAGCCAATGTCTTACAGGATACAAGCCTGTAGGTTCCTTGCATTACCACTGAACATAATAAAGCAGAATATAATGCAAAGCAGTGAATATAATAGAGCAGAAGTGGGCAAACTATGGCCCACAGGCCACATCCAGCCTGTGGGCCCCTCCTGCCTGGCCCCTGAGCTCCTGGCTCGAGAGGCTAGTCCCTGGCCCCTCCACTCACTGCTGTTCCCCCCCCACGCAACTGCAGCACACCACACTGCCAGTGCAATGCTCTGGACGGCTGGGCAGTGCAGCCTGATCTGGTGCTTTGTGCTGTGTGGTGGCGTGGCTGTCTCCAGCCGGGCCATGTGGCTGTAGCGCTGCCAGCCACCAGTGCTCCCGGCAGTGGGGTAAGGGGGCAGGGAGTGAGGGGTTTCGATGGAGGGCAGAGGAGTTCGGGGTGGTGGTCGGGGACGAGGGTGTGGATAGGGGTCAGGGCAGTCAGAGGGTGGGGAACAGGGGGGTTGAATGGGTGCAGGGGTCCTGAGGGGCAGTCAGGAAGGAGAGGGGGTTGCATGCAGCAGCAGGGGGCAGTCAAAGGCAGGGGTTCTGGCGGCAGTCAGGGAGAAGGGATGGTTGGATGGGGCAGGGATCCTGGGGGAGGCAGTCAGGAATGAGAGGAGGGGTTGGATGGGGTGGCGGGGGGCAGTCAGGTGTGGGAGTTCCGGGGGTAGTTAGGGGATAGGTAGTGGGGGAGGGGGTGGATGGGGCAGGGGTCCCTGAGGGGCCATCAGGGAATGGGGGGGTTGGATGGGGTAGGAGTCCTGGGGTGGGGCCATCAGGGGACGAGAAGAAGTGGGGGATAGAGGGCAGAGGCTGGGCCATGCCTGGCTGTTTGGGGAGGCCCTCAGGCCAAAAAGTTTGCCTGCCCCTGTAATAGAAGTAAGCTGGCCCACTGAGCTACACCCCTAAAGCTCCTTTCATCTGAGGGGAGCAAGGTACTTTCATAATCATTCAACTGCAACATCGTTCATTGTATAAGGGGTTAAACTCCTGCTACAAGAGGGGTGACTTTGTAGGTAGGGCACTGGACTGGAGATCTAGGTTTTGTTCCTGTCTCCGCTACAAACTCTGTGTGATCTTGGGCAGGTCCCAGAATCCCTCTCTGTGTCTCAGTTCCCCAATCTGTATAATGGGAAGAATACTTCATGTGTGCCAGGAGTGTTGTGAGGCTAAATTCATTAGTGTTGGGAAGATGGTCAGAGGGCCTCAGAATATGTTATAAATAGAGATATGGACATGCCTGGCCTGCAGTGAGTGGGGATTTGAGCTTCCTCCAAGCTCAGTGCGATTTGGAACAGATCTGTGGATCCAGCCATTACTTTGGAGGCGCTGGTCACCACTCCATAGTGAAGAGTGCATACTTGAAGGAGCTTGAAATGAAGCCTAGATTGGGATCCAGTGCCCTGCGCTCGTTCACTCTGGTGTAAGTCTGGCGTAGCTTCACTTACACCAGTGGGGTTACACTGCTGTTAGTGAGCAAAGAATCAGGCCCTGAATTTCCACAGAGTTGGTGTTCAGATCCAAGGGCTTGTTTCTCATCCACCTGTAACTCATACTTCTCCCTCCCCCCCCCCCCCACAATATAGTTAATAATCAAATGGTGCCTTATCTAATTGTCGTAGTAGCTGGAAACGTAGTGCGGTTGAACTAGCCACAAATCACTTACATTACTGAAGATATTTGTGAAGACTTCAGCTCTGCTTATAGAATGTGCTGTGCTCTCGTGGGGGGGGCTTCTGGTTTTCAATAGCTTTCCTCCTCTTTGTATGATCATTTCCTGATCTGCCTGGTTGCTGTGGCTTAAAAAGCTGTAGCAATTTCCGATGATTGTTCGCTATGTTCATCCTTCATCCTTCAGCTCAGCCTAAATAAGTCTTCATGGTCCAGCTGTGTCATTTCCTTGTACAGATTTTAGATCCTCACACAGAATTGCTACCTCTTTTTCCAGGGATTTTCTCCAGTTTCCTTTCCTACTTACTGTAACTCATTTCCTCCCATTTTTTGAAATGACCTGTGAAGAAGTGGGAATGTTCTTAATGTTTTCTCTGAATACTATTGGGTGCCTCAGTTTTCCCTATGCATTTCTTAAGTATCTAGGTGGTGGGATAAGGGTGTGTGATTGTGGCAGAGCCTTAGAGGGCCAGTGTGATGCTGTCTGCACAGAAAATGGCTGACACCCTGTCTCCTGGCAACTGATGGCCTGGGCCCCTCCCCTGCAAAGGTGCCAACTGAAGGTGTTGGAGAACGAAGAGATCAGATGACCTTCTGGCCCAGGAAAGAGACAAAGGCCAGAGAAGGGGCTGGAGAGTTTCAGTTTGGAGCTAGCTGGGAAATGAAGGGAGGCACAGATGGGGCCCTGGCCTCTCTGCCCCAAAGTGGATCTGACTTAGGGGTCCTGTTTCTGTTCCTACGAACTCTGTCACAGTCTGTGTTCCTGTCATCTAATAAACCTTCTGTTTTACTGACTGGCTGAGAGTCACGTCTGATGCGGACAGGGGCGGCTCCAGGCACCAGCACGCCAAGCGCGTGCCTGGGGCAGCAAGTCATGGAGGGTGCTCTGCCGGTCCCCGTGAGGGCAGCAGGCAGGTTGCCTTCAGCGGCATGCCTGCGGAGGGTCCACTGGTGCCTCAGCTTCGGCAGACCTCCCACAGGCGTGCCGCCAAATCCGCGGGACCGGGGACCTCCCGCAGGCAAGCCGCCCAAGACAGCCTGCCTGCCGTGCTTGGGGCGGCAAAATACCTAGAGCAGCCCCTGACTGCGGAGTTTGGGTGCAGGGCCCTCTGACTTCCCCAGGAGCCCTGCCTGTGCAGACTTTCTGTGGGAAGTGCACGATGTGAGAAGGGGATGCTGAATGCTCCAAGGTCAGACCCAGGAAGAAACTGTGTAAGTTTCTTGCCCTGGAGACAGTATGCTCAGAGACAGGAGGCTCCCCCAGAGACCTGATTGGCTTCGTAGAGAGAAGTTCCAGAGCGTGACCCGGTGACTCTGTGACATCACCCCAGCTGCTTCAATCCATTTAACTATTGACTTCTCCCAACTTGCCACCTGTATATCATTTGCATTACAAGCAGGAAGGCTCTTCCATGAGCCTGCTCAGGGCTGTGCTGCCTGGTCTTTCACAATATTTTCTCTTCCTTTCTCATACAGGGACATCCTACAACGTAAAGGTTCAGCTGTGGATGCTGCTATTGCTGCTCTGGTCTGCACTTCGGTTTTGAACCCCCAGAGTATGGGCCTGGGAGGAGGAGTCATCTTTACCATCTATAATGCAACCACAGGTATGGTAGGGGCCTGTCCCTTCTCAGGTAATTCTCCCATAGCATTTGCATACTCCTCCTTTAGAATCTATTCACCAGCATATTCATTTAGTAGCCTTGCAGAAGCCAATGTCCTGAAAGCTCAAGCAAACCATTCTAAGCATGAGTAGGATATCGCAGTAATTCAAAAAGAAATCTCGTGCAGGTGAGGGAATGTTAGAGTTAAGGTGAAAAACCCAACCATGTCTAAATGTTAGGCAGGCAATAGAGCAAACCCAGAATGGCCTGAATTCCGGTTAACTGAAGGGCTGATGCTCACCTTATAGTCAGCCAATGCAGGTGAGATCAGAAGGGAAGCATTTGCTATGAGAATCTAAGTGTAAATACTCTGGGCCTGTTGTGACTGTGCTGAGGGATGGATGTGACTCTCCACGTCTGCTGAGACCTTGGACCTAATGCTTCGTGGCAAGTTTGCACCTTGTGTCCTTCACCATAAGTGGGTGCAAAAGAATGCCAGAACGGTACTTTATGTGCCTGTTCGGGACTCCACAAAGAAACAGACTGGGAAGACTCAGGCCTTCTAATTTTGCAGCTTACTCCCTTTGGCAATCTAGCTATGCTCAAGTCCAGCCACTTTCAGGCCCTGACATAAGACTTGTCTGTTTGTTTGGCTTTAGAACTCCAAGTTTTGTTGTATTCCTGCTTCAGTGAATTAGTAGTGTCTAGTTTAGCCCAGCTGATGTAGCCTATAGAAATTAGTAGTAAGAATAACACTGTAGTTTAAAGCAAACAAACCAGCTAAGTTACAAAGTTTGGAAATACGCAGGACTGACTTACATTAGAAAGCTGTGCTGGCGAAACTTCCCTTTTTCTCAGCACAGCCTGGTGTGTTGTCTCCTACCAACCAAACTCTCCACTTTTGCTGACATAATTATTCTTCTGTTCAGAACATCGTAACCCTCTGCCAGTGTACTGGCAGTGGCTGTGTGGACACACACATACTGATACTGGTACCGACAGTACTCCAGCTGCAATCCCAGAATGCAACATTCATTTGTGGTGCCAACACCCTCCTAAAGTCTACTGTTTCACCTCACTTTTTTCCCCCTTTACTTGTGAGAGAATCCCATTCATTGCCACATAAAAGGGACTTAAGCACTCTCTATTGCAGATATGAATTACAGTAGTGTGGTCTGTTGTTGCAGGATAATATAATCTGCACACATGCCCCATCTTTTAGCCTACCTCCAGTACAATGATTATCAATAGCCAGTCTGTAAATGTGTATATGGTGCTGCATGTCTAAGGTTGTATTGCGCTCTGGCTTGCACTGGGAAAATGGAGTGTCTTTCCAATAGCAGCAGATGAATATGGAGTATTGGATGGTTTCAGGAACTTGTATGGACAGTTTGCAGAGGAGAGTAAGAGAGAGCATGATTGTCACATTTTGGGGTGCAACCCACATCAGTGCGAGGTCGTGTTACCATTTTTCCTGTAACTCTGAGTGCCTTAAAATGTTCTGCTGCTGTAGCTTCCTGTCTGGGTGCTCCCAGCCAGCATACAAGCATGCACTGAGTATCTGTATGATAAAAGCTACCCTGGTTCACCAACTCCAGCAGCCTGCTTGTTACACCACAGCCACTCCCTGGTCTCCAGCAGCCTTGGTTACTATTAGCCAAGCCACCTCTACTCCAGAATTTCCCCAGAACTGTCTGCCCTGAAATGTCCAGCCCTCTCCTGGTACATTGAGGGAAGTAATATAATCCATTGCACCTTTTAAAGAGACAAAGTCCCAGCAGTCTATTGCTTTAACTAGAGTTCACAATTACGTCAATTCAAACAGGGCACTGGATTGGTTTAGATGGAAAATAAACACGTTTATTAATGAAAAGAGAGGATTTAAGTGTAAGGAATAAAGTCAGAAATAGTTATAAGCAAATAAAAGTGAAAAACACTTTCTAGGGACTAAGATTTAACCAAACTACAGTCTTGTTTCAAGGTGAGCTTCTGTTGCTTCCTCCCAGCAAGACAGCTGACTGACCCATTGGTCAGAATCTCCCACAAAGTCCAAGGTACTCAGTTCCTTTGTCTTTTGAGGTAAAAGATAAGTTGGGGTTCTTTGCCCCCCTTTTTATAGTCCAGTGTACTTTTGAAATGCAACCTTCTCAAAGTCGAGTGCTCTCCTGTGAGGAAAGGTGCCATGGAGTCTGATGGAGAAGGTTCCACACTGGTTCCATCCGCCAAGGAATAGCCACTTCACTGCAGTTTGCAGCCATGCCCCCTGCAGCAAGTGCAGGAGCGATGAAGAGATCAGAATTCCCAGCTAACTGGTTAAGCCAACAGTATGGCTCTTTGCACTGCTAAAGTACCATAAAAGGGCCACAACAGTTTTTAAGAATAATAGAGCCAGAATTAACTCATCTGTATATCCTGGATCATGATCTTGCTTTCGGATCAACAAAGAGCCAAAGGGACCAGCAGTATGAGATGTACTGTTCTTAAAATTGTTAGGAAGACGTAAACTCTGCAGCAGGAAAGTTTCCTGCTGCAGAGTTCATAAACACAACATGAGAGTTTGGCACGTTTGGTGATGGACTTCATGGACTCCACAGTGCATGATCCAATGTGACTCCAACCCTCACCAGTTTCCACAAAAAAGCATAAACTCCAGTCCTTTGCTTTCTGCTCCACCAACTGTGATGAATGAAACTTACCAGACACTGAGAAGAGATTATTGTGTGTTTTCCTTTCTTATTTCCAGGAGAGGTCGTGGTGATTAACGCTCGTGAAACAGCTCCAGAAAATATCAACCAAGACTTGTTAAATCAGTGTAATGATTTCCCTCTCCAAATAGGTAAGGACAGGAATTGGACTGGTTTCGTATCAGACAGCTTGATGCAGTAAGCAGGGAGAGTGGGGCCACTGCCTGGCATTTGGGGAGAGGATAGAGGACCTCACAACTTCACTGCATTATGGGAAGTCTCTTGTCTCTGGAGGGTCACTCTTCTTCATTATTTCCTGCTGTTGCTCTTGAGTACTAAGCTGAACAGAGCTGGGGAAAGCATTTGAACCCCCCTAATCTGTGGGACGAGAAGGAAAAAAGTGTCCTAGGGAGAGGAAGGTAACCTGAACCTCAAGGAAACCTTCTGGGGTTGGTCTGGTGTCAGTCCCCATTACTATACCCTGCATGTACTGCAGTTCTAAGCTTTTTCCTAATATCAGCGCTGGCCCAGAATTGGGTTGTTTTTAATACAGCTAGTGAAAGCACAGCAGATTTGACTCTTAGGCGCACACATAGTAGTTACTCATTGGTATAGCCACATGTATTTCAATAGAGCTGCAGGGATGTAAAGAATGTGTAAAAACAATAACCGTGTAACCAATTAAAATTCTATCAGTTACACAGTTAAATGTTTAACTGGGGAACTAGAGGTGTGGGGGTTCTGCAGCCCTCCCCACATTTTATGAGGGGCTCCGCTGCAAGCCTGACTCCTGGGGATCCCCACTGCCAGGCCCACGTCTGGGGATCTCTGCTGCTGGCTGCATCCAGAATCCCTGCTGCTGGCCCCGCACCTGAGGCTCTGCTGCCTTCACCCAGGATCCTGGCTGCTGGCCCTGCACCCGGGATGCCAGCCCCGCACCTGGGGCTCTGCTGCCCATGCCCAGGATTCTGGCTGCTGGCCCTGCACCCGGGCTGCTGGCCCCGCACCCAGGGCTCTGCTGCCCATGCCCGAGATCCCGGCTGCTGGCCCTATGGTTGGGGTCCCAGCAGCTGGGACTCTGGGACCCCAGGCGCAGGTAATAGCAGAGCCCCAGGCACGGGGCCAGCAGGCGGGACCCCAGTGGAGTTTAATTGTTAACAGAAACCGATAAGCATCAGGTTATCAGTTAACTGGTTAAACTTTTACATCACTATAGGGCTGCAGGCTGTTGTAAAGTCCTATAGGATCAGGCTCCACAGCAAGACTCGTTATCTGTCAGTCAAAGCTGACAGCTCTGTACTTCATTGTTCTTGTCTTTGCCTGTGGCTCAATGTGCAGTTCCACAAAAATGACAGCAAAAATGGCCAACGGCCATGTTTGTGTCTCAGCAACGCCGTATCAAAATGCAAAGCTTGCAAGGAAAGACATTGTCTTTTTGACTGATTTCCCACCAAACTCAACCAGAGATCCGAAAACAGGATTTTTCCTCTCCTGCATTGTTACCAGGAGCAAAAGTTCTGCAAGCCAAATCAGGCCCCCTGTGGTGGTGCAAACCTCCTTGTCCTCAGGTTCTGCTTTCAGTGACATCCATTCAGTTCCCTTGCTGTCAGTGGGTTTGCACAAATCTTACTGTGACTGAACTTAGCAAGGAATGGTGGTGATGCACAAGAAGGACTAGAGTCCAGCACTCTGTCTCGTAGCTGTGTTGACTTTGCAGTAGTAAACATCATTTTAAAAAATTACTTTTGTCCCTAAAGTTGGTAGAGGCAACTGACCACACAAGGTGAAGATCAGCTAAGTAAGGAGGTGCCTTTTATATGTAATCTTCAAAGTAAAACTGCATTTTTCAAGTGCTCTGCACCCAGGAGCTCCCACTGAGAACAATTAAAATCAAGGTGTGCTCAGCCCCTCTGAAGAATCAAGCCCTGAGTGTCTTGCCCAAGATCCTTCAGGGCATCTGTGGCAGAGACAGGAATTGAATCCAGGTCTCCTGAGTTTCAGTACAAACTCGTAACCAGGACACTACCTTTTCTGTCTCACCCCACCCTGCTTGTTAAAGAGAATACAAGTGCTGTTACTACTAATAGCTAATAGAAAAGCAGCTTCTTCAACTTGGGCTGCCGCTATTTTTGTTTAGGAAGAGGTCAAGAGATCTACCCGTGGGGCTTTTGCACGAATGCTTTGCCTTCCCTAGATTCAAGAATCTCAGAACACATTACAGGCACTAGTGAACTAAGCCTCAGGACACTCCAGGGAAGGAGGTATTAGTGTCCCTCTTTTACAGACTGAGAAGCTGAGGAACAGAAATGTTAAAGCCATTATTGTTTCTTAGAGGAACAGAGCTCAGCTGTCCCAACAGGAGATCTAAGAGGCATTGTGCAGGGGACTAGGCTTCTTTAAGAGGGTGCAGTCTCCATTTCCCTGTCCAGTTATTTGCATCACCCTTTCCACTAATCATCACAGCTCCTGCTCCATCCCTTCAGGGCTCAGATCAGCATCCAGGCAGTGAATGTGACTGGCCCCTGTACAGGGGTGCATGTGGAGAAGACCCCATATGCTCCCCAGTTTGAGAAACACTGGCCTGCTGGATAAGGCATAGGCAGGAAACTGGAGTTTGTGGGGGTGTCCATTCTCAGCTCTGCCACTGACTCACTGTTTGACTTTAGGCACCTTGTACCCTATAGTGAATGTCTGCTGGGGCACAAAGGGGGGGAGGGGCCAGTGGTCCCAGGCCCCCTCGCCAGAGCTGGAACTTTAGCTTGACTGCCCTGCTGTCAGCCCCAGGGAGAAATGGAGCAGGGTCACCAGGGACCCACAGTGTCAAAGTGGGTAGCAGAATTGGAGCCAGGCTTTTGGAGCTTACTGGGGAAGTGGAGATGCACGGGGAAGATGTGGTCTGGGGCTCCCAGAAATGCCTGGCCCCTGGTGGAGGTGGTGTTCTTCAGCCTGACAGCCTTGGGGCTGGTTATGGGGCAGGGAGATCTCTGGGGCTGAGTGCAGGAAGGGAGACATCAGAGCTGGGTGTGGGGCAGCAGACGGGGGCTGGGGGGACTGAGAGCAGGGAGAGTGTGCAGGGAAGAGAGGTTGGGAGTGGGTGCAGAGCAGGGGAGGGAGAGCTCTGGGAAAACTCTGGTTGTGCCCCTGATAGTCTGAGGGCAGTTGTTGCCATTTTAGGGTGAATTGGTTGGCCACATAGTGCTGGCTTCCTGACTCGTGTCTGCTGCTCAGATGCTAGCTAGACATTGTTTTTCCATGTAAGCAATTGCTGAGCTATCGCGTATGAGACAGGCTGCTGGAGGAGGGTTATCAGTACCGGGCAGGCAGGAGGAGGTGGTCTGTGCTACCTCTAATGGAATATGGGGCGTGGAGGTGGCCTGTGCTATCGGCAGTGGGATTGAAAGGGACGGGGAACTGGCCTATGCTAACACCAGTAGGATTGAAGGTGGTGTGGGGACTGGCCTATGCTAACACCAGTGGTATTGAAAGGGGGGGTATGGCCTGTGCTAACACCAGTGGGATTGAAGGTGGGGGGAGGGGGACTGACCTAAGCTAACACCAGTGGGATTGAAAGGGAGGGAATGGCCTGTGCTAACACCAGTGGGATTGAAGGGGGGGGTGGACCACGCCTTGAAACTAATGGACATTCCTGATGCTAGATTCTGCTTCCCTTCTTAGCATGTCATAGCTGTTAGCGGTGGCCTCCAGATGGATGTGACCATGAATTATATGATTAATATATGGGAGGAGAGGTTACTGCAATGAGTAATATCATAACTGCTTGTGCAGGGAGCCAGTGGATTGCAGTCCCGGGGGAGCTTCGTGGATATGAAGAAGCCCATAGGCGCTTTGGCCGGTTGCCATGGAAATGGCTGTTTGAACCAACCATCCAGCTTCTTACACATGGAATCAGAATGCCAGCAGTGCTGAGCAAATTTCTCAGTCACCCATTGTTACAGGACTTTTTGAAAAAGTCATCCTTGTGGTAAGAGAAGTTGTATTTCACCTGGGTGTGTGGCATAGGCACCAACTTACCCTCTTTCCCATGGGCGCTCGATCTCCCCCCGGCCCCATTGCACCCCTTCCAGGAGGCTCTGCTCCTGCCCCATCTCTTCCCACCCATGCCCTGCCCCCATTCCAACTCCTTCCCCAAATCCCCACCCTTGCCCCACCTCTTCCCCGCCTCCTCCCCTGAGTGCACCACCTTCCCGCTCCTCTCCCTCCCTCCCGGAATGTGCTATTGCTGCCAATCAGCTGTTTGGTGGCAGCTGGGCAGGAAGCGCTGGGAGGTAGCCAGAGAAGCAGGGATGAGGCGCACTCGAGGCGGTGGGGCTGGGGGTGAGGGGAGCTTGGCTGCCATGGGAAATGTACATCTGCACATTGAGAATAAGATGGGGGACTGGATGTGTGGAGACTGCCTCTGTTGAAAGACATTGACAGTGTTGACAGGGCAGAAACCTGCAGTCTTACTCATGTGAGCATTCCCATTGGGATTACTTGAGTAAAGCCTGCAGCTTCAGGCCCAGAGTGAGGAATGTTTGTATGGGACTTGACATGGAGACATGCTTTCCAAGGGAGAAGTACTGTGTGAAGACAGGCTGTCCCCTGGTGGTATAGAGTGGAGCTTTGGAGAACAAGGACAAACGGTACACAGAAGAAAGAAGCTTTGGCTGGCAAATGGGGACTCTGTTAAGGGAGAGAAATAATCATACACGCTATAAACCTGAATTGATGGACATTCTCTCTTAACAGCCAGCTGTTCTGTGAGAATGGTGTGGTCCTAAAACCTGATGCAATCATCTTTTGGCCAACTCTGCTGAAAACACTGAAGGCTGTAGCAGAGAAGGGAGCCAAAGAATTTTATGAGGGCGAGATAGCACAGAATTTGGTGAAGGACATAAAGCATGAAAGTAGGTAACAGTTATACTTCATAGATGAAATTTCTCTAAGGTGGGTGCACAACCAGTTGAAAGATCATACTCCAAGCGAAGTTATCAATGGTTCACTGTCAGACTGAGTGGGATCTCGCAGGGGGTCAGTCTTGGCTCCAGTACTATTGAATATTTTCATTAATGACTTGGATAATGGAGTGGAGAGTATGCTTATACATTTTGGCAATGACATCAAACTGAGGGGTTGCAAGTACTTTGGAGGACAGGATTAGATTTCAAAAGGACCTTGTCAAATTGGAAAATTATTCTGAAATCAACAGGATGAAATTCAATAAAGATAAGTGCAAAGAACTCCGTTTGTGGCCCCAAAAATGGAGGCACTCAAAGTCACTACTCACCTTTTTAAAAAATCGGCATCATGACAAGTACTAGTGGAAATGCTAGGCCTGATATTTCCTGGTGCAACTCAGCTGACTCTGGTATCAGAGGGGTAGCCGTGTTAGTCTGGATCTGTGAAAGCAGCAGAGAATCCTGTGGCACCTTATAGACTAACAGAGGTTTTGGAGCGTGAGCTTTCGTGGGTGAATACCCACTTCGTCAGACG